>NC_060263.1:1255821-1555821 GCF_021901455.1 Neodiprion lecontei | reverse complement strand
TTTTCAAAAGTGCTGGAATAAATTAATTGTGGCACTATTCCGACGTACTTTTGCGAGAGAAATCGATTGGGCGCAGTCCCAATACGCTGCGATCAACGCATCGAAAGTTACAGCCAAAAAACGAAAACCTGAATTTTCGACATTTTTCAGCAGGTGCTTTTTTCCTCGTATCTTCTCTCCCGTTGATCCCAGGCTCCTTTTGCTGCGTTTTCTGAGTTCCTTGGGGTCCAATTGGTCGGGTAAAAGTCATACGAATCAATTCTGAGACAAAAAATTTTTTGGTCAAAAAAAAAGGAAGGTTAACCCCTTTGTATTTTTGGCGAAAATTTTCGCGATTTTCAAAAGTGCTAGAATTAATTAATTGTGGCACTATTCCGACGTGATTTTGCGTGAGAAATCGATTGGGCGCAGTCCCAATACGCTGCGATCAACGCATCGAAAGTTACAGCCAGAAAACGAAAACCTGAATTTTCGACATTTTTCAGCAGGTGCTTTTTTCCTCGTATCTTCTCTCCCGTTGATCCCAGGCTCCTTTTGCTGCGTTTTCTGAGTTCCTTGGGGTCCAATTGGTCGGGTAAAAGTCATACGAATCAATTCTGAGACGAAAAATTTTTTGGTCAAAAAAAAAGGAAGGTTAACCCCTTTGTATTTTTGGCGAAAATTTTCGCGATTTTCAAAAGTGCTGAAATAAATTAATTGCGGCACTATTCCGACGTAATTTTGCGAGAGAAATCGATTGGGCGCAGTCCCAATACGCTGCGATCAACGCATCGAAAGTTACAGCCAAAAAACGAAAACCTGAATTTTCGACATTTTTCAGCAGGTGCTTTTTTCCTCGTATCTTCTCTCCCGTTGATCCCACGCTCCTTTTGCTGCGTTTTCTGAGTTCCTTGGGGTCCAATTGGTCGGGAAAGAGTCATACGAATCAATTCTGAGACGAAAAATTTTTCGGTCAAAAAAAAAGGAAGGTTAACGACTTTGTATTTTTGGCGAAAATTTTCGCGATTTTCAAAAGTGCTGGAATGAATTAATTGTGGCACTATTCCGACGTGATTTTGCGTGAGAAATCGATTGGGCGCAGTCCCAATACGCTGCGATCAACGCATCGAAAGTTACAGCCAAAAAACGAAAACCTGAATTTTCGACATTTTTCAGCAGGTGCTTTTTTTCTCGTATCTTCTCTCCCGTTGATCCCACGCTCCTTTTGCTGCGTTTTCTGAGTTCCTTGGGGTCCAATTGGTCGGGATTGAGTCATACGAATCAATTCTGAGACGAAAAATTTTTGGTCAAAAAAAAAGGAAGGTTAACCCCTTTGTATTTTTGGCGAAAATTTTCGCGATTTTCAAAAGTGCTGGAATAAATTAATTGTGGCACTATTCCGACGTACTTTTGCGAGAGAAATCGATTGGGCGCAGTCCCAATACGCTGCGATCAACGCATCGAAAGTTACAGCCAAAAAACGAAAACCTGAATTTTCGACATTTTTCAGCAGGTGCTTTTTTCCTCGTATCTTCTCTCCCGTTGATCCCAGGCTCCTTTTGCTGCGTTTTCTGAGTTCCTTGGGGTCCAATTGGTCGGGTAAAAGTCATACGAATCAATTCTGAGACAAAAAATTTTTTGGTCAAAAAAAAAGGAAGGTTAACCCCTTTGTATTTTTGGCGAAAATTTTCGCGATTTTCAAAAGTGCTAGAATTAATTAATTGTGGCACTATTCCGACGTGATTTTGCGTGAGAAATCGATTGGGCGCAGTCCCAATACGCTGCGATCAACGCATCGAAAGTTACAGCCAGAAAACGAAAACCTGAATTTTCGACATTTTTCAGCAGGTGCTTTTTTCCTCGTATCTTCTCTCCCGTTGATCCCAGGCTCCTTTTGCTGCGTTTTCTGAGTTCCTTGGGGTCCAATTGGTCGGGTAAAAGTCATACGAATCAATTCTGAGACGAAAAATTTTTTGGTCAAAAAAAAAGGAAGGTTAACCCCTTTGTATTTTTGGCGAAAATTTTCGCGATTTTCAAAAGTGCTGAAATAAATTAATTGCGGCACTATTCCGACGTAATTTTGCGAGAGAAATCGATTGGGCGCAGTCCCAATACGCTGCGATCAACGCATCGAAAGTTACAGCCAAAAAACGAAAACCTGAATTTTCGACATTTTTCAGCAGGTGCTTTTTTCCTCGTATCTTCTCTCCCGTTGATCCCACGCTCCTTTTGCTGCGTTTTCTGAGTTCCTTGGGGTCCAATTGGTCGGGAAAGAGTCATACGAATCAATTCTGAGACGAAAAATTTTTCGGTCAAAAAAAAAGGAAGGTTAACGACTTTGTATTTTTGGCGAAAATTTTCGCGATTTTCAAAAGTGCTGGAATGAATTAATTGTGGCACTATTCCGACGTGATTTTGCGTGAGAAATCGATTGGGCGCAGTCCCAATACGCTGCGATCAACGCATCGAAAGTTACAGCCAAAAAACGAAAACCTGAATTTTCGACATTTTTCAGCAGGTGCTTTTTTTCTCGTATCTTCTCTCCCGTTGATCCCACGCTCCTTTTGCTGCGTTTTCTGAGTTCCTTGGGGTCCAATTGGTCGGGATTGAGTCATACGAATCAATTCTGAGACGAAAAATTTTTTGGTCAAAAAAAAAGGAAGGTTAACCCCTTTGTATTTTTGGCGAAAATTTTCGCGATTTTCAAAAGTGCTAGAATTAATTAATTGTGGCACTATTCCGACGTGATTTTGCGTGAGAAATCGATTGGGCGCAGTCCCAATACGCTGCGATCAACGCATCGAAAGTTACAGCCAAAAAACGAAAACCTGAATTTTCGACATTTTTCAGCAGGTGCTTTTTTCCTCGTATCTTCTCTCCCGTTGATCCCA
The DNA here is from genome assembly GCF_021901455.1 of Neodiprion lecontei. NCBI lineage: Eukaryota > Metazoa > Arthropoda > Insecta > Hymenoptera > Diprionidae > Neodiprion > Neodiprion lecontei. The sequence continues at coordinate 1,552,951 of NC_060263.1, read as the reverse complement.
CGCTTCTTTTGCTGCGTTTTCTGAGTTCCTTGGGGTCCAATTGGTCGGGAAAGAGTCATACGACTCAATTCTGAGACGAAAAATTTTTTGGTCAAAAAAAAAGGAAGGTTAACCCCTTTGTATTTTTGGCGAAAATTTTCGCGATTTTCAAAAGTGCTAGAATTAATTAATTGCGGCACTATTCCGACGTAATTTTGCGAGAGAAATCGATTGGGCGCAGTCCCAATACGCTGCGATCAACGCATCGAAAGTTACAGCCAAAAAACGAAAACCTAAATTTTCGACATTTTTCAGCAGGTGCTTTTTTCCTCGTATTTTCTCTCCCGTTGATCCCACGCTCCTTTTGCTGCGTTTTCTGAGTTCCTTAGGGTCCAATTGGTCGGGAAAAAGTCATACGAATCAATTCTGAGACGAAAAATTTTTTGGTCAAAAAAAAAGGAAGGTTAACCCCTTTGTATTTTTGGCGAAAATTTTCGCGATTTTCAAAAGTGCTGGAATAAATTAACTGTGGCACTATTCCGACGTAATTTTGCGTGAGAAATCGATTGGGCGCAGTCCCAATACGCTGCGATCAACGCGTCGAAAGTTACAGCCAAAAAACGAAAACCTGAATTTTCAACATTTTTCAGCAGGTGCTTTTTTCCTCGTATCTTCTCTCCCGTTGATCCCACGCTCCTTTTGCTGCGTTTTCTGAGTTCCTTGGGGTCCAATTGGTCGGGAAAGAGTCATACGACTCAATTCTGAGACAAAAAATTTTTTGGTCAAAAAAAAAGGAAGGTTAACCCCTTTGTATTTTTGGCGAAAATTTTCGCGATTTTCAAAAGTGCTAGAATTAATTAATTGTGGCACTATTCCGACGTAATTTTGCGTGAGAAATCGATTGGGCGCAGTCCCAATACGCTGCGATCAACGCATCGAAAGTTACAGCCAAAGAACGAAAACCTGAATTTTCGACATTTTTCAGCAGGTGCTTTTTTCCTCGTATCTTCGCTCCCGTCGATCTCACGCTCCTTTTGCTGCGTTTTCTGAGTTCCTTGGGGTCCAATTGGTCGGGAAAGAGTCATACGAATCAATTCTGAGACGAAAAATTTTTTAGTCAAAAAAAAAGGAAGGTTAACCCCTTTGTATTTTTGGCGAAAATTTTCGCGATTTTCAAAAGTGCTGGAATAAATTAATTGTGGCACTATTCCGACGTAATTTTGCGTGAGAAATCGATTGGGCGCAGTCCCAATACGCTGCGATCAACGCGTCGGAAGTTACAGCCAAAAAACGAAAACCTGAATTTTCGACATTTTTCAGCAGGTGCTTTTTTCCTCGTATCTTCTCTCCCGTTGATCCCACGCTCCTTTTGCTGCGTTTTCTGAGTTCCTTGGGGTCCAATTGGTCGGGAAAGAGTCATACGACTCAATTCTGAGACGAAAAATTTTTGGTCGAAAAAAAAGGAAGGTTAACCCCTTTGTATTTTTGGCGAAAATTTTCGCGATTTTCAAAAGTGCTGGAATAAATTAATTGTGGCACTATTCCGACGTACTTTTGCGAGAGAAATCGATTGGGCGCAGTCCCAATACGGTGCGATCAACGCATCGAAAGTTACAGCCAAAAAACGAAAACCTGAATTTTCGACATTTTTCAGCAGGTGCTTTTTTCCTCGTATCTTCTCTCCCGTTGATCCCAGGCTCCTTTTGCTGCGTTTTCTGAGTTCCTTGGGGTCCAATTGGTCGGGTAAAAGTCATACGAATCAATTCTGAGACGAAAAATTTTTTGGTCAAAAAAAAAGGAAGGTTAACCCCTTTGTATTTTTGGCGAAAATTTTCGCGATTTTCAAAAGTGCTAGAATTAATTAATTGTGGCACTATTCCGACGTGATTTTGCGTGAGAAATCGATTGGGCGCAGTCCCAATACGCTGCGATCAACGCATCGAAAGTTACAGCCAGAAAACGAAAACCTGAATTTTCGACATTTTTCAGCAGGTGCTTTTTTCCTCGTATCTTCTCTCCCGTTGATCCCACGTTCCTTTTGCTGCGTTTTCTGAGTTCCTTGGGGTCCAATTGGTCGGGTAAAAGTCATACGAATCAATTCTGAGACGAAAAATTTTTTGGTCAAAAAAAAAGGAAGGTTAACCCCTTTGTATTTTTGGAGAAAATTTTCGCGATTTTCAAAAGTGCTGAAATAAATTAATTGCGGCACTATTCCGACGTAATTTTGCGAGAGAAATCGATTGGGCGCAGTCCCAATACGCTGCGATCAACGCATCGAAAGTTACAGCCAAAAAACGAAAACCTGAATTTTCGACATTTTTCAGCAGGTGCTTTTTTCCTCGTATCTTCTCTCCCGTTGATACCACGCTTCTTTTGCTGCGTTTTCTGAGTTCCTTGGGGTCCAATTGGTCGGGAAAGAGTCATACGACTCAATTCCGAGACGAAAAATTTTTTGGTCAAAAAAAAAGGAAGGTTAACGACTTTGTATTTTTGGCGAAAATTTTCGCGATTTTCAAAAGTGCTGGAATGAATTAATTGTGGCACTATTCCGACGTGATTTTGCGTGAGAAATCGATTGGGCGCAGTCCCAATACGCTGCGATCAACGCATCGAAAGTTACAGCCAAAAAACGAAAACCTGAATGTTCGACATTTTTCAGCAAATGCTTTTTTCCTCGTATCTTCTCTCCCGTTGATCCCAAGCTTCTTTGCTGCGTTTTCTGAGTTCCTTGGGGTCCAATTGGTCGGGAAAGAGTCATACGAATTAATTCTGAGACGAAAAATTTTTTGGTCAAAAAAAAAGGAAGGTTAACCCCTTTGTATTTTTGGCGAAAATTTTCGCGATTTTCAAAAGTGCTGGAATGAATTAATTGTGGCACTATTCCGACGTAATTTTGCGAGAGAAATCGATTGGGCGCAGTCCCAATACGCTGCGATCAACGCATCGAGAGTTACAGCCAAAAAACGAAAACCTGAATGTTCGACATTTTTCAGCAAATGCTTTTTTCCTCGTATCTTCTCTCCCGTTGATCCCAAGCTTCTTTGCTGCGTTTTCTGAGTTCCTTGGGGTCCAATTGGTCGGGAAAGAGTCATACGAATTAATTCTGAGACGAAAAATTTTTTGGTCAAAAAAAAAGGAAGGTTAACCCCTTTGTATTTTTGGCGAAAATTTTCGCGATTTTCAAAAGTGCTGGAATGAATTAATTGTGGCACTATTCCGACGTAATTTTGCGAGAGAAATCGATTGGGCGCAGTCCCAATACGCTGCGATCAACGCATCGAAAGTTACAGCCAAAAAACGAAAACCTGAATGTTCGACATTTTTCAGCAGGTGCTTTTTTCCTCGTATCTTCTCTCCCGTTGATCCCACGCTCCTTTTGCTGCGTTTTCTGAGTTCCTTGGGGTCCAATTGGTCGGGAAAGAGTCATACGACTCAATTCTGAGACGAAAAATTTTTTGGTCAAAAAAAAAGGAAGGTTAACCCCTTTGTATTTTTGGCGAAAATTTTCGCGATTTTCAAAAGTGCTAGAATTAATTAATTGTGGCACTATTCCGACGTAATTTTGCGTGAGAAATCGATTGGGCGCAGTCCCAATACGCTGCGATCAACGCATCGAAAGTTACAGCCAAAAAACGAAAACCTGAATTTTCGACATTTTTCAGCAGGTGCGTTTTTCCTCGTATCTTCGCTCCCGTCGATCTCACGCTCCTTTTGCTGCGTTTTCTGAGTTCCTTGGGGTCCAATTGGTCGGGAAAGAGTCATACGAATCAATTCTGAGACGAAAAATTTTTTAGTCAAAAAAAAAGGAAGGTTAACCCCTTTGTATTTTTGGCGAAAATTTTCGCGATTTTCAAAAGTGCTGGAATAAATTAATTGTGGCACTATTCCGACGTAATTTTGCGTGAGAAATCGATTGGGCGCAGTCCCAATACGCTGCGATCAACGCGTCGGAAGTTACAGCCAAAAAACGAAAACCTGAATTTTCGACATTTTTCAGCAGGTGCTTTTTTCCTCGTATCTTCTCTCCCGTTGATCCCACGCTCCTTTTGCTGCGTTTTCTGAGTTCCTTGGGTCCAATTGGTCGGGAAAGAGTCATACGACTCAATTCTGAGACGAAAAATTTTTGGTCAAAAAAAAAGGAAGGTTAACCCCTTTGTATTTTTGGCGAAAATTTTCGCGATTTTCAAAAGTGCTGGAATAAATTAATTGTGGCACTATTCCGACGTACTTTTGCGAGAGAAATCGATTGGGCGCAGTCCCAATACGCTGCGATCAACGCATCGAAAGTTACAGCCAAAAAACGAAAACCTGAATTTTCGACATTTTTCAGCAGGTGCTTTTTTCCTCGTATCTTCTCTCCCGTTGATCCCAGGCTCCTTTTGCTGCGTTTTCTGAGTTCCTTGGGGTCCAATTGGTCGGGTAAAAGTCATACGAATCAATTCTGAGACAAAAAATTTTTTGGTCAAAAAAAAAGGAAGGTTAACCCCTTTGTATTTTTGGCGAAAATTTTCGCGATTTTCAAAAGTGCTAGAATTAATTAATTGTGGCACTATTCCGACGTGATTTTGCGAGAGAAATCGATTGGGCGCAGTCCCAATACGCTGCGATCAACGCATCGAAAGTTACAGCCAAAAAACGAAAACCTGAATTTTCGACATTTTTCAGCAGGTGCTTTTTTCCTCGTATCTTCTCACCCGTTGATCCCAGGCTCCTTTTGCTGCGTTTTCTGAGTTCCTTGGGGTCCAATTGGTCGGGTAAAAGTCATACGAATCAATTCTGAGACAAAAAATTTTTTGGTCAAAAAAAAAGGAAGGTTAACCCCTTTGTATTTTTGGCGAAAATTTTCGCGATTTTCAAAAGTGCTGAAATAAATTAATTGCGGCACTATTCCGACGTAATTTTGCGAGAGAAATCGATTGGGCGCAGTCCCAATACGCTGCGATCAACGCATCGAAAGTTACAGCCAAAAAACGAAAACCTGAATTTTCGACATTTTTCAGCAGGTGCTTTTTTCCTCGTATCTTCTCTCCCGTTGATCCCACGCTCCTTTTGCTGCGTTTTCTGAGTTCCTTGGGGTCCAATTGGTCGGGAAAGAGTCATACGAATCAATTCTGAGACGAAAAATTTTTCGGTCAAAAAAAAAGGAAGGTTAACGACTTTGTATTTTTGGCGAAAATTTTCGCGATTTTCAAAAGTGCTGGAATGAATTAATTGTGGCACTATTCCGACGTGATTTTGCGTGAGAAATCGATTGGGCGCAGTCCCAATACGCTGCGATCAACGCATCGAAAGTTACAGCCAAAAAACGAAAACCTGAATTTTCGACATTTTTCAGCAGGTGCTTTTTTTCTCGTATCTTCTCTCCCGTTGATCCCACGCTCCTTTTGCTGCGTTTTCTGAGTTCCTTGGGGTCCAATTGGTCGGGAATGAGTCATACGAATCAATTCTGAGACGAAAAATTTTTTGGTCAAAAAAAAAGGACTGTTAACCCCTTTGTATTTTTGGCGAAAATTTTCGCGATTTTCAAAAGTGCTAGAATTAATTAATTGTGGCACTATTCCGACGTGATTTTGCGTGAGAAATCGATTGGGCGCAGTCCCAATACGCTGCGATCAACGCATCGAAAGTTACAGCCAAAAAACGAAAACCTGAATTTTCGACATTTTTCAGCAGGTGCTTTTTTCCTCGTATCTTCTCTCCCGTTGATCCCACGCTTCTTTTGCTGCGTTTTCTGAGTTCCTTGGGGTCCAATTGGTCGGGAAAGAGTCATACGACTCAATTCTGAGACGAAAAATTTTTTGGTCAAAAAAAAAGGAAGGTTAACCCCTTTGTATTTTTGGCGAAAATTTTCGCGATTTTCAAAAGTGCTAGAATTAATTAATTGCGGCACTATTCCGACGTAATTTTGCGAGAGAAATCGATTGGGCGCAGTCCCAATACGCTGCGATCAACGCATCGAAAGTTACAGCCAAAAAACGAAAACCTAAATTTTCGACATTTTTCAGCAGGTGCTTTTTTCCTCGTATTTTCTCTCCCGTTGATCCCACGCTCCTTTTGCTGCGTTTTCTGAGTTCCTTAGGGTCCAATTGGTCGGAAAAAAGTCATACGAATCAATTCTGAGACGAAAAATTTTTTGGTCAAAAAAAAAGGAAGGTTAACCCCTTTGTATTTTTGGCGAAAATTTTCGCGATTTTCAAAAGTGCTAGAATTAATTAATTGTGGCACTATTCCGACGTAATTTTGCGTGAGAAATCGATTGGGCGCAGTCCCAATACGCTGCGATCAACGCATCGAAAGTTACAGCCAAAAAACGAAAACCTGAATTTTCGACATTTTTCAGCAGGTGCTTTTTTCCTCGTATCTTCGCTCCCGTCGATCTCACGCTCCTTTTGCTGCGTTTTCTGAGTTCCTTGGGGTCCAATTGGTCGGGAAAGAGTCATACGAATCAATTCTGAGACGAAAAATTTTTTAGTCAAAAAAAAAGGAAGGTTAACCCCTTTGTATTTTTGGCGAAAATTTTCGCGATTTTCAAAAGTGCTGGAATAAATTAATTGTGGCACCATTCCGACGTAATTTTGCGTGAGAAATCGATTGGGCGCAGTCCCAATACGCTGCGATCAACGCGTCGGAAGTTACAGCCAAAAAACGAAAACCTGAATTTTCGACATTTTTCAGCAGGTGCTTTTTTCCTCGTATCTTCTCTCCCGTTGATCCCACGCTCCTTTTGCTGCGTTTTCTGAGTTCCTTGGGGTCCAATTGGTCGGGAAAGAGTCATACGACTCAATTCTGAGACGAAAAATTTTTGGTCAAAAAAAAAGGAAGGTTAACCCCTTTGTATTTTTGGCGAAAATTTTCGCAATTTTCAAAAGTGCTGGAATAAATTAATTGTGGCACTATTCCGACGTACTTTTGCGAGAGAAATCGATTGGGCGCAGTCCCAATACGCTGCGATCAACGCATCGAAAGTTACAGCCAAAAAACGAAAACCTGAATTTTCGACATTTTTCAGCAGGTGCTTTTTTCCTCGTATCTTCTCTCCCGTTGATCCCAGGCTCCTTTTGCTGCGTTTTCTGAGTTCCTTGGGGTCCAATTGGTCGGGTAAAAGTCATACGAATCAATTCTGAGACGAAAAATTTTTGGTCAAAAAAAAAGGAAGGTTAACCCCTTTGTATTTTTGGCGAAAATTTTCGCGATTTTCAAAAGTGCTGGAATAAATTAATTGTGGCACTATTCCGACGTACTTTTGCGAGAGAAATCGATTGGGCGCAGTCCCAATACGCTGCGATCAACGCATCGAAAGTTACAGCCAAAAAACGAAAACCTGAATTTTCGACATTTTTCAGCAGGTGCTTTTTTCCTCGTATCTTCTCTCCCGTTGATCCCAGGCTCCTTTTGCTGCGTTTTCTGAGTTCCTTGGGGTCCAATTGGTCGGGTAAAAGTCATACGAATCAATTCTGAGACAAAAAATTTTTTGGTCAAAAAAAAAGGAAGGTTAACCCCTTTGTATTTTTGGCGAAAATTTTCGCGATTTTCAAAAGTGCTAGAATTAATTAATTGTGGCACTATTCCGACGTGATTTTGCGAGAGAAATCGATTGGGCGCAGTCCCAATACGCTGCGATCAACGCATCGAAAGTTACAGCCAAAAAACGAAAACCTGAATTTTCGACATTTTTCAGCAGGTGCTTTTTTCCTCGTATCTTCTCTCCCGTTGATCCCAGGCTCCTTTTGCTGCGTTTTCTGAGTTCCTTGGGGTCCAATTGGTCGGGTAAAAGTCATACGAATCAATTCTGAGACAAAAAATTTTTTGGTCAAAAAAAAAGGAAGGTTAACCCCTTTGTATTTTTGGCGAAAATTTTCGCGATTTTCAAAAGTGCTGAAATAAATTAATTGCGGCACTATTCCGACGTAATTTTGCGAGAGAAATCGATTGGGCGCAGTCCCAATACGCTGCGATCAACGCATCGAAAGTTACAGCCAAAAAACGAAAACCTGAATTTTCGACATTTTTCAGCAGGTGCTTTTTTCCTCGTATCTTCTCTCCCGTTGATCCCACGCTCCTTTTGCTGCGTTTTCTGAGTTCCTTGGGGTCCAATTGGTCGGGAAAGAGTCATACGAATCAATTCTGAGACGAAAAATTTTTCGGTCAAAAAAAAAGGAAGGTTAACGACTTTGTATTTTTGGCGAAAATTTTCGCGATTTTCAAAAGTGCTGGAATGAATTAATTGTGGCACTATTCCGACGTGATTTTGCGTGAGAAATCGATTGGGCGCAGTCCCAATACGCTGCGATCAACGCATCGAAAGTTACAGCCAAAAAACGAAAACCTGAATTTTCGACATTTTTCAGCAGGTGCTTTTTTTCTCGTATCTTCTCTCCCGTTGATCCCACGCTCCTTTTGCTGCGTTTTCTGAGTTCCTTGGGGTCCAATTGGTCGGGAATGAGTCATACGAATCAATTCTGAGACGAAAAATTTTTTGGTCAAAAAAAAAGGACTGTTAACCCCTTTGTATTTTTGGCGAAAATTTTCGCGATTTTCAAAAGTGCTAGAATTAATTAATTGTGGCACTATTCCGACGTGATTTTGCGTGAGAAATCGATTGGGCGCAGTCCCAATACGCTGCGATCAACGCATCGAAAGTTACAGCCAAAAAACGAAAACCTGAATTTTCGACATTTTTCAGCAGGTGCTTTTTTCCTCGTATCTTCTCTCCCGTTGATCCCACGCTTCTTTTGCTGCGTTTTCTGAGTTCCTTGGGGTCCAATTGGTCGGGAAAGAGTCATACGACTCAATTCTGAGACGAAAAATTTTTTGGTCAAAAAAAAAGGAAGGTTAACCCCTTTGTATTTTTGGCGAAAATTTTCGCGATTTTCAAAAGTGCTAGAATTAATTAATTGCGGCACTATTCCGACGTAATTTTGCGAGAGAAATCGATTGGGCGCAGTCCCAATACGCTGCGATCAACGCATCGAAAGTTACAGCCAAAAAACGAAAACCTAAATTTTCGACATTTTTCAGCAGGTGCTTTTTTCCTCGTATTTTCTCTCCCGTTGATCCCACGCTCCTTTTGCTGCGTTTTCTGAGTTCCTTAGGGTCCAATTGGTCGGAAAAAAGTCATACGAATCAATTCTGAGACGAAAAATTTTTTGGTCAAAAAAAAAGGAAGGTTAACCCCTTTGTATTTTTGGCGAAAATTTTCGCGATTTTCAAAAGTGCTAGAATTAATTAATTGTGGCACTATTCCGACGTAATTTTGCGTGAGAAATCGATTGGGCGCAGTCCCAATACGCTGCGATCAACGCATCGAAAGTTACAGCCAAAAAACGAAAACCTGAATTTTCGACATTTTTCAGCAGGTGCTTTTTTCCTCGTATCTTCGCTCCCGTCGATCTCACGCTCCTTTTGCTGCGTTTTCTGAGTTCCTTGGGGTCCAATTGGTCGGGAAAGAGTCATACGAATCAATTCTGAGACGAAAAATTTTTTAGTCAAAAAAAAAGGAAGGTTAACCCCTTTGTATTTTTGGCGAAAATTTTCGCGATTTTCAAAAGTGCTGGAATAAATTAATTGTGGCACCATTCCGACGTAATTTTGCGTGAGAAATCGATTGGGCGCAGTCCCAATACGCTGCGATCAACGCGTCGGAAGTTACAGCCAAAAAACGAAAACCTGAATTTTCGACATTTTTCAGCAGGTGCTTTTTTCCTCGTATCTTCTCTCCCGTTGATCCCACGCTCCTTTTGCTGCGTTTTCTGAGTTCCTTGGGGTCCAATTGGTCGGGAAAGAGTCATACGACTCAATTCTGAGACGAAAAATTTTTGGTCAAAAAAAAAGGAAGGTTAACCCCTTTGTATTTTTGGCGAAAATTTTCGCAATTTTCAAAAGTGCTGGAATAAATTAATTGTGGCACTATTCCGACGTACTTTTGCGAGAGAAATCGATTGGGCGCAGTCCCAATACGCTGCGATCAACGCATCGAAAGTTACAGCCAAAAAACGAAAACCTGAATTTTCGACATTTTTCAGCAGGTGCTTTTTTCCTCGTATCTTCTCTCCCGTTGATCCCAGGCTCCTTTTGCTGCGTTTTCTGAGTTCCTTGGGGTCCAATTGGTCGGGTAAAAGTCATACGAATCAATTCTGAGACGAAAAATTTTTTGGTCAAAAAAAAAGGAAGGTTAACCCCTTTGTATTTTTGGCGAAAATTTTCGCGATTTTCAAAAGTGCTAGAATTAATTAATTGTGGCACTATTCCGACGTGATTTTGCGTGAGAAATCGATTGGGCGCAGTCCCAATACGCTGCGATCAACGCATCGAAAGTTACAGCCAGAAAACGAAAACCTGAATTTTCGACATTTTTCAGCAGGTGCTTTTTTCCTCGTATCTTCTCTCCCGTTGATCCCACGTTCCTTTTGCTGCGTTTTCTGAGTTCCTTGGGGTCCAATTGGTCGGGTAAAAGTCATACGAATCAATTCTGAGACGAAAAATTTTTTGGTCAAAAAAAAAGGAAGGTTAACCCCTTTGTATTTTTGGAGAAAATTTTCGCGATTTTCAAAAGTGCTGGAATAAATTAATTGTGGCACTATTCCGACGTAATTTTGCGAGAGAAATCGATTGAGCGCAGTCCCAATACGCTGCGATCAACGCATCGAAAGTTACAGCCAAAAAACGAAAACCTGAATTTTCGACATTTTTCAGCAGGTGCTTTTTTCCTCGTATCTTCTCTCCCGTTGATCCCACGCTCCTTTTGCTGCGTTTTCTGAGTTCCTTGGGGTCGAATTGGTCGGGAGAGAGTCATACGAATCAATTCTGAGACGAAAAATGTTTTAGTCAAAAAAAAAGGAAGGTTAACCCCTTTGTATTTTTGGCGAAAATTTTCGCGATTTTCAAAAGTGCTGGAATAAATTAATTGTGGCACTATTCCGACGTAATTTTGCGAGAGAAATCGATTGGGCGCAGTCCCAATACGCTGCGATCAACGCATCGAAAGTTACAGCCGAAAAACGAAAACCTGAATTTTCGACATTTTTCAGCAGGTGCTTTTTTCCTCGTATCTTCTCTCCCGTTGATCCCACGCTCCTTTTGCTGCGTTTTCTGAGTTCCTTGGGGTCCAATTGGTCGGGTAAAAGTCATACGAATCAATTCTGAGACGAAAAATTTTTTGGTCAAAAAAAAAAGGAAGGTTAACCCCTTTGTATTTTTGGCGAAAATTTTCGCGATTTTCAAAAGTGCTAGGATTAATTAATTGTGGCACTATTCCGACGTGATTTTGCGTGAGAAATCGATTGGGCGCAGTCCCAATACGCTGCGATCAACGCATCGAAAGTTACAGCCAAAAAACGAAAACCTGAATTTTCGACATTTTTCAGCAGGTGCTTTTTTCCTCGTATCTTCTCTCCCGTTGATCCAACGCTTCTTTTGCTGCGTTTTCTGAGTTCCTTGGGGTCCAATTGGTCGGGAAAGAGTCATACGACTCAATTCTGAGACGAAAAATTTTTTGGTCAAAAAAAAAGGAAGGTTAACCCCTTTGTATTTTTGGCGAAAATTTTCGCGATTTTCAAAAATGCTAGAATTGATTAATTGTGGCACTATTTCGACGTGATTTTGCGTGAGAAATCGATTGGGCGCAGTCCCAATACGCTGCGATCAACGCATCGAAAGTTACAGCCAAAAAACGAAAACCTGAATTTTCGACATTTTTCAGCAGGTGCTTTTTTCCTCGTATCTTCTCTCCCGTTGATCCCACGCTCCTTTTGCTGCGTTTTCTGAGTTCCTTGGGGTCCAATTGGTCGGGAAAGAGTCATACGACTCAATTCTGAGACGAAAAATTTTTTGGCCGAAAAAAAAGGAAGGTTAACCCCTTTGTATTTTTGGCGAAAATTTTCGCGATTTTCAAAAGTGCTGGAATAAATTAATTGTGGCACTATTTCTACGTAATTTTGCGAGAGAAATCGATTGGGCGCAGTCCCAATACGCTGCGATCAACGCATCGAAAGTTGCAGCCAAAAAACGAAAACCTGAATTTTCGACATTTTTCAGCAGGTGCTTTTTTCCTCGTATCTTCTCTCCCGTTGATCCCACGCTTCTTTTGCTGCGTTTTCTGAGTTCCTTGGGGTCCAATTGGTCGGGAAAGAGTCATACGACTCAATTCCGAGACGAAAAATTTTTTGGTCAAAAAAAAAGGAAGGTTAACCCCTTTGTATTATTGGCGAAAATTTTCGCGATTTTCAAAAGTGCTGAAATAAATTGATTGCGGCACTATTCCGACGTAATTTTGCGAGAGAAATCGATTGGGCGCAGTCCCAATACGCTGCGATCAACGCATCGAAAGTTGCAGCCAAAAAACGAAAACCTGAATTTTCGAAATTTTTCAGCAGGTGCTTTTTTCCTCGTATCTTCTCTCCCGTTGATCCCACGCTTCTTTTGCTGCGTTTTCTGAGTTCCTTGGGGTCCAATTGGTTGGGGAAGAGTCATACGAATCGATTCTGAGACAAAAAATTTTTGGGTCAAAAAAAAAGGAAGGTTAACCCCTTTGTATTTTTGGCGAAAATTTTCGCGATTTTCAAAAAGTGCTAGAATTAATTAATTGTGGCACTATTCCGACGTGATTTTGCGTGAGAAATCGATTGGGCGCAGTCCCAATACGCTGCGATCAACGCATCGAAAGTTACAGCCAAAAAACGAAAACCTGAATTTTCGACATTTTTCAGCAGGTGCTTTTTTCCTCGTATCTTCTCTCCCGTTGATCCCACGCTCCTTTTGCTGCGTTTTCTGAGTTCCTTGGGGTCCAATTGGTCGGGAAAGCGTCATACGACTCAATTCTGAGACGAAAAATTTTTTGGTCAAAAAAAAAGGAAGGTTAACCCCTTTGTATTATTGGCGAAAATTTTCGCGATTTTCAAAAGTGCTGAAATAAATTGATTGCGGCACTATTCCGACGTAATTTTGCGAGAGAAATCGATTGGGCGCAGTCCCAATACGCTGCGATCAACGCATCGAAAGTTGCAGCCAAAAAACGAAAACCTGAATTTTCGACATTTTTCAGCAGGTGCTTTTTTCCTCGTATCTTCTCTCCCGTTGATCCCACGCTTCTTTTGCTGCGTTTTCTGAGTTCCTTGGGGTCCAATTGGTCGGGAAAGAGTCATACGACTCAATTCTGAGACGAAAAATGTTTCAGTCAAAAAAAAAGGAAGGTTAACCCCTTTGTATTTTTGGCGAAAATTTTCGCGATTTTCAAAAGTGCTGGAATAAATTAATTGTGGCACTATTCCGACGTAATTTTGCGAGAGAAATCGATTGGGCGCAGTCCCAATACGCTGCGATCAACGCATCGAAAGTTACAGCCGAAAAACGAAAACCTGAATTTTCGACATTTTTCAGCAGGTGCTTTTTTCCTCGTATCTTCTCTCCCGTTGATCCCACGCTCCTTTTGCTGCGTTTTCTGAGTTCCTTGGGGTCCAATTGGTCGGGAAAGAGTCATACGACTCAATTCTGAGACGAAAAATGTTTTAGTCAAAAAAAAAGGAAGGTTAACCCCTTTGTATTTTTGGCGAAAATTTTCGCGATTTTCAAAAGTGCTGGAATAAATTAATTGTGGCACTATTCCGACGTAATTTTGCGAGAGAAATCGATTGGGCGCAGTCCCAATACGCTGCGATCAACGCATCGAAAGTTACAGCCGAAAAACGAAAACCTGAATTTTCGACATTTTTCAGCAGGTGCTTTTTTCCTCGTATCTTCTCTCCCGTTGATCCCACGCTCCTTTTGCTGCGTTTTCTGAGTTCCTTGGGGTCCAATTGGTCGGGTAAAAGTCATACGAATCAATTCTGAGACGAAAAATTTTTTGGTCAAAAAAAAAGGAAGGTTAACCCCTTTGTATTTTTGGCGAAAATTTTCGCGATTTTCAAAAGTGCTAGGATTAATTAATTGTGGCACTATTCCGACGTGATTTTGCGTGAGAAATCGATTGGGCGCAGTCCCAATACGCTGCGATCAACGCATCGAAAGTTACAGCCAAAAAACGAAAACCTGAATTTTCGACATTTTTCAGCAGGTGCTTTTTTCCTCGTATCTTCTCTCCCGTTGATCCAACGCTTCTTTTGCTGCGTTTTCTGAGTTCCTTGGGGTCCAATTGGTCGGGAAAGAGTCATACGACTCAATTCTGAGACGAAAAATTTTTTGGTCAAAAAAAAAGGAAGGTTAACCCCTTTGTATTTTTGGCGAAAATTTTCGCGATTTTCAAAAATGCTAGAATTGATTAATTGTGGCACTATTTCGACGTGATTTTGCGTGAGAAATCGATTGGGCGCAGTCCCAATACGCTGCGATCAACGCATCGAAAGTTACAGCCAAAAAACGAAAACCTGAATTTTCGACATTTTTCAGCAGGTGCTTTTTTCCTCGTATCTTCTCTCCCGTTGATCCCACGCTCCTTTTGCTGCGTTTTCTGAGTTCCTTGGGGTCCAATTGGTCGGGAAAGAGTCATACGACTCAATTCTGAGACGAAAAATTTTTTGGCCGAAAAAAAAGGAAGGTTAACCCCTTTGTATTTTTGGCGAAAATTTTCGCGATTTTCAAAAGTGCTGGAATAAATTAATTGTGGCACTATTTCTACGTAATTTTGCGAGAGAAATCGATTGGGCGCAGTCCCAATACGCTGCGATCAACGCATCGAAAGTTGCAGCCAAAAAACGAAAACCTGAATTTTCGACATTTTTCAGCAGGTGCTTTTTTCCTCGTATCTTCTCTCCCGTTGATCCCACGCTTCTTTTGCTGCGTTTTCTGAGTTCCTTGGGGTCCAATTGGTCGGGAAAGAGTCATACGACTCAATTCCGAGACGAAAAATTTTTTGGTCAAAAAAAAAGGAAGGTTAACCCCTTTGTATTATTGGCGAAAATTTTCGCGATTTTCAAAAGTGCTGAAATAAATTGATTGCGGCACTATTCCGACGTAATTTTGCGAGAGAAATCGATTGGGCGCAGTCCCAATACGCTGCGATCAACGCATCGAAAGTTGCAGCCAAAAAACGAAAACCTGAATTTTCGAAATTTTTCAGCAGGTGCTTTTTTCCTCGTATCTTCTCTCCCGTTGATCCCACGCTTCTTTTGCTGCGTTTTCTGAGTTCCTTGGGGTCCAATTGGTTGGGGAAGAGTCATACGAATCGATTCTGAGACAAAAAATTTTTGGGTCAAAAAAAAAGGAAGGTTAACCCCTTTGTATTTTTGGCGAAAATTTTCGCGATTTTCAAAAAGTGCTAGAATTAATTAATTGTGGCACTATTCCGACGTGATTTTGCGTGAGAAATCGATTGGGCGCAGTCCCAATACGCTGCGATCAACGCATCGAAAGTTACAGCCAAAAAACGAAAACCTGAATTTTCGACATTTTTCAGCAGGTGCTTTTTTCCTCGTATCTTCTCTCCCGTTGATCCCACGCTCCTTTTGCTGCGTTTTCTGAGTTCCTTGGGGTCCAATTGGTCGGGAAAGAGTCATACGACTCAATTCTGAGACGAAAAATTTTTTGGTCAAAAAAAAAGGAAGGTTAACCCCTTTGTATTATTGGCGAAAATTTTCGCGATTTTCAAAAGTGCTGAAATAAATTGATTGCGGCACTATTCCGACGTAATTTTGCGAGAGAAATCGATTGGGCGCAGTCTCAATACGCTGCGATCAACGCATCGAAAGTTGCAGCCAAAAAACGAAAACCTGAATTTTCGACATTTTTCAGCAGGTGCTTTTTTCCTCGTATCTTCTCTCCCGTTGATCCCACGCTTCTTTTGCTGCGTTTTCTGAGTTCCTTGGGGTCCAATTGGTCGGGAAAGAGTCATACGACTCAATTCCGAGACGAAAAATTTTTTGGTCAAAAAAAAAGGAAGGTTAACCCCTTTGTATTATTGGCGAAAATTTTCGCGATTTTCAAAAGTGCTGAAATAAATTGATTGCGGCACTATTCCGACGTAATTTTGCGAGAGAAATCGATTGGGCGCAGTCCCAATACGCTGCGATCAACGCATCGAAAGTTGCAGCCAAAAAACGAAAACCTGAATTTTCGAAATTTTTCAGCAGGTGCTTTTTTCCTCGTATCTTCTCTCCCGTTGATCCCACGCTTCTTTTGCTGCGTTTTCTGAGTTCCTTGGGGTCCAATTGGTTGGGGAAGAGTCATACGAATCGATTCTGAGACAAAAAATTTTTGGGTCAAAAAAAAAGGAAGGTTAACCCCTTTGTATTTTTGGCGAAAATTTTCGCGATTTTCAAAAGTGCTAGAATTAATTAATTGTGGCACTATTCCGACGTAATTTTGCGTGAGAAATCGATTGGGCGCAGTCCCAATACGCTGCGATCAACGCATCGAAAGTTACAGCCAAAAAACGAAAACCTGAATTTTCGACATTTTTCAGCAGGTGCTTTTTTCCTCGTATCTTCGCTCCCGTCGATCTCACGCTCCTTTTGCTGCGTTTTCTGAGTTCCTTGGGGTCCAATTGGTCGGGAAAGAGTCATACGAATCAATTCTGAGACGAAAAATTTTTTAGTCAAAAAAAAAGGAAGGTTAACCCCTTTGTATTTTTGGCGAAAATTTTCGCGATTTTCAAAAGTGCTGGAATAAATTAATTGTGGCACTATTCCGACGTAATTTTGCGTGAGAAATCGATTGGGCGCAGTCCCAATACGCTGCGATCAACGCGTCGAAAGTTACAGCCAAAAAACGAAAACCTGAATTTTCGACATTTTTCAGCAGGTGCTTTTTTCCTCGTATCTTCTCTCCCGTTGATCCCACGCTCCTTTTTCTGCGTTTTCTGAGTTCCTTGGGGTCCAATTGGTCGGGAAAGAGTCATACGACTCAATTCTGAGACGAAAAATTTTTTGGTCAAAAAAAAAGGAAGGTTAACCCCTTTGTATTTTTGGCGAAAATTTTCGCGATTTTCAAAAGTGCTAGAAATAATTAATTGTGGCACTATTCCGACGTGATTTTGCGTGAGAAATCGATTGGGCGCAGTCCCAATACGCTGCGATCAACGCATCGAAAGTTACAGCCAGAAAACGAAAACCTGAATTTTCGACATTTTTCAGCAGGTGCTTTTTTCCTCGTATCTTCTCTCCCGTTGATCCCACGTTCCTTTTGCCGCGTTTTCTGAGTTCCTTGGGGTCCAATTGGTCGGGTAAAAGTCATACGAATCAATTCTGAGACGAAAAATTTTTTGGTCAAAAAAAAAGGAAGGTTAACCCCTTTGTATTTTTGGCGAAAATTTTCGCGATTTTCAAAAGTGCTAGAAATAATTAATTGTGGCACTATTCCGACGTGATTTTGCGTGAGAAATCGATTGGGCGCAGTCCCAATACGCTGCGATCAACGCATCGAAAGTTACAGCCAGAAAACGAAAACCTGAATTTTCGACATTTTTCAGCAGGTGCTTTTTTCCTCGTATCTTCTCTCCCGTTGATCTCACGTTCCTTTTGCTGCGTTTTCTGAGTTCCTTGGGGTCCAATTGGTCGGGTAAAAGTCATACGAATCAATTCTGAGACGAAAAATTTTTTGGTCAAAAAAAAAGGAAGGTTAACCCCTTTGTATTTTTGGCGAAAATTTTCGTGATTCTCAAAAGTGCTAGAATTGATCAATTGTGGCACTATTCCGACGTAATTTTGCGTGAGAAATCGATTGGGCGCAGTCCCAATACGCTGCGATCAACGCGTCGAAAGTTACAGCCAAAAAACGAAAACCTGAATTTTCGACATTTTTCAGCAGGTGCTTTTTTCCTCGTATCTTCTCTCCCGTTGATCCCACGCTCCTTTTGCTGCGTTTTCTGAGTTCCTTGGGGTCGAATTGGTCGGGAGAGAGTCATACGAATCAATTCTGAGACGAAAAATGTTTTAGTCAAAAAAAAAGGAAGGTTAACCCCTTTGTATTTTTGGCGAAAATTTTCGCGATTTTCAAAAGTGCTGGAATAAATTAATTGTGGCACTATTCCGACGTAATTTTGCGAGAGAAATCGATTGGGCGCTGTCCCAATACGCTGCGATCAACGCATCGAAAGTTACAGCCAAAAAACGAAAACCTGAATTTTCGACATTTTTCAGCAGGTGCTTTTTTCCTCGTATCTTCTCTCCCGTTGATCCCACGCTCCTTTTGCTGCGTTTTCTGAGTTCCTTGGGGTCCAATTGGTCGGGTAAAAGTCATACGAATCAATTCTGAGACGAAAAATTTTTTGGTCAAAAAAAAAGGAAGGTTAACCCCTTTGTATTTTTGGCGAAAATTTTCGCGATTTTCAAAAGTGCTAGGATTAATTAATTGTGGCACTATTCCGACGTGATTTTGCGTGAGAAATCGATTGGGCGCAGTCCCAATACGCTGCGATCAACGCATCGAAAGTTACAGCCAAAAAACGAAAACCTGAATTTTCGACATTTTTCAGCAGGTGCTTTTTTCCTCGTATCTTCTCTCCCGTTGATCCCACGCTTCTTTTGCTGCGTTTTCTGAGTTCCTTGGGGTCCAATTGGTCGGGAAAGAGTCATACGAATCAAATCTGAGACGAAAAATTTTTTGGTCAAAAAAAAAGGAAGGTTAACCCCTTTGTATTTTTGGTGAAAATTTTCGCGATTTTCAAAAGTGCTGGAATAAATTAATTCTGGCACTATTCCGACGTAATTTTGCGAGAGAAATCGATTGGGCGCAGTCCCAATACGCTGCGATCAACGCATCGAAAGTTACAGCCGAAAAACGAGAACCTGAATTTTCGACATTTTTCAGCAGGTGCTTTTTTCCTCGTATCTTCTCTCCCGTTGATCCCACGCTTCTTTTGCTGCGTTTTCTGAGTTCCTTGGGGTCCAATTGGTCGGGAAAGAGTCATACGAATCAAATCTGAGACGAAAAATTTTTTGGTCAAAAAAAAAGGAAGGTTAACCCCTTTGTATTATTGGCGAAAATTTTCGCGATTTTCAAAAGTGCTGAAATAAATTAATTGCGGCACTATTCCGACGTAATTTTGCGAGAGAAATCGATTGGGCGCAGTCCCAATACGCTGCGATCAACGCATCGAAAGTTACAGCCAAAAAACGAAAACCTGAATTTTCGACATTTTTCAGCAGGTGCTTTTTTCCTCGTATCTTCTCTCCCGTTGATCCCACGCTTCTTTTGCTGCGTTTTCTGAGTTCCTTGGGGTCCAATTGGTCGGGAAAGAGTCATACGACTCAATTCCGAGACGAAAAATTTTTTGAACAAAAAAAAAGGAAGGTTAACCCCTTTGTATTATTGGCGAAAATTTTCGCGATTTTCAAAAGTGCTGAAATAAATTAATTGTGGCACTATTCCGACGTGATTTTGCGTGAGAAATCGATTGGGCGCAGTCCCAATACGCTGCGATCAACGCATCGAAAGTTACAGCCAAAAAACGAAAACCTGAATTTTCGACATTTTTCAGCAGGTGCTTTTTTCCTCGTATCTTCTCTCCCGTTGATCCCACGCTCCTTTTGCTGCGTTTTCTGAGTTCCTTGGGGTCCAATTGGTCGGGAAAGAGTCATACGACTCAATTCTAAGACGAAAAATTTTTTGGTCAAAAAAAAAGGAAGGTTAACCCCTTTGTATTATTGGCGAAAATTTTCGCGATTTTCAAAAGTGCTGAAATAAATTAATTGCGGCACTATTCCGACGTAATTTTGCGAGAGAAATCGATTGGGCGCAGTCCCAATACGCTGCGATCAACGCATCGAAAGTTACAGCCAAAAAACGAAAACCTGAATTTTCGACATTTTTCAGCAGGTGCTTTTTTCCTCGTATCTTCTCTCCCGTTGATCCCACGCTTCTTTTGCTGCGTTTTCTGAGTTCCTTGGGGTCCAATTGGTCGGGAAATAGTCATACGACTCAATTCCGAGACGAAAAATTTTTTGAACAAAAAAAAAGGAAGGTTAACCCCTTTGTATTATTGGCGAAAATTTTCGCGATTTTCAAAAGTGCTGAAATAAATTAATTGCGGCACTATTCCGACGTAATTTTGCGAGAGAAATCGATTGGGCGCAGTCCCAATACGCTGCGATCAACGCATCGAAAGTTACAGCCAAAAAACGAAAACCTGAATTTTCGACATTTTTCAGCAGGTGCTTTTTTCCTCGTATCTTCTCTCCCGTTGATCCCACGCTCCTTTTGCTGCGTTTTCTGAGTTCCTTGGGGTCCAATTGGTCGGGAAAGAGTCATACGAATCAATTCTGAGACGAAAAATTTTTCGGTCAAAAAAAAAGGAAGGTTAACCCCTTTGTATTTTTGGCGAAAATTTTCGCGATTATCAAAAGTGCTGGAATGAATTAATTGTGGCACTATTCCGACGTGATTTTGCGTGAGAAATCGATTGGGCGCAGTCCCAATACGCTGCGATCAACGCATCGAAAGTCACAGCCAAAAAACGAAAACCTGAATTTTCGACATTTTTCAGCAGGTGCTTTTTTCCTCGTATCTTCTCTCCCGTTGATCCCACGCTCCTTTTGCTGCGTTTTCTGAGTTCCTTGGGGTCCAATTGGTCGGGAAAGAGTCATACGACTCAATTCTGAGACGAAAAATTTTTTGGTCAAAAAAAAAGGAAGGTTAACCCCTTTGTATTTTTGGCGAAAATTTTCGCGATTTTCAAAAGTGCTGGAATAAATTAATTCTGGCACTATTCCGACGTGATTTTGCGTGAGAAATCGATTGGGCGCAGTCCCAATACGCTGCGATCAACGCATCGAAAGTTACAGCCAAAAAACGAAAACCTGAATTTTCGACATTTTTCAGCAGGTGCTTTTTTCCTCGTATCTTCTCTCCCGTTGATCCCACGCTCCTTTTGCTGCGTTTTCTGAGTTCCTCGGGGTCCAATTGGTCGGGAAAGAGTCATACGAATCAATTCTGAGACGAAAAATTTTTTGGTCAAAAAAAAAGGAAGGTTAACCCCTTTGTATTTTTGGCGAAAATTTTCGCGATTTTCAAAAGTGCTGGAATAAATTAATTGTGGCACTATTCCGACGTAATTTTGCGAGAGAAATCGATTGGGCGCAGTCCCAATACGCTGCGATCAACGCGTCGAAAGTTACAGCCAAAAAACGAAAACCTGAATTTTCGACATTTTTCAGCAGGTGCTTTTTTCCTCGTATCTTCTCTCCCGTCGATCCCACGCTCCTTTAGCTGCGTTTTCTGAGTTCCTTGGGGTCCAATTGGTCGGGAAAGAGTCATACGACTCAATTCTGAGACGAAAAATTTTTTGGTCAAAAAAAAAGGAAGGTTAACCCCTTTGTATTTTTGGCGAAAATTTTCGCGATTTTCAAAAGTGCTGGAATAAATTAATTCTGGCACTATTCCGACGTAATTTTGCGAGAGAAATCGATTGGGCGCAGTCCCAATACGCTGCGATCAACGCATCGAAAGTTACAGCCAAAAAACGAGAACCTGAATTTTCGACATTTTTCAGCAGGTGCTTTTTTCCTCGTATCTTCTCTCCCGTTGATCCCACGCTTCTTTTGCTGCGTTTTCTGAGTTCCTTGGGGTCCAATTGGTCGGGAAAGAGTCATACGACTCAATTCTGAGACGAAAAATTTTTTGGTCAAAAAAAAAGGAAGGTTAACCCCTTTGTATTTTTGGCGAAAATTTTCGCGATTTTCAAAAGTGCTGGAATAAATTAATTCTGGCACTATTCCGACGTGATTTCGCGTGAGAAATCGATTGGGCGCAGTCCCAATACGCTGCGATCAACGCATCGAAAGTTACAGCCAAAAAACGAAAACCTGAATTTTCGACATTTTTCAGCAGGTGCTTTTTTCCTCGTATCTTCTCTCCCGTTGATCCCACGCTCCTTTTGCTGCGTTTTCTGAGTTCCTTGGGGTCCAATTGGTCGGGAAAGAGTCATACGAATCAATTCTGAGACGAAAAATTTTTCGGTCAAAAAAAAAGGAAGGTTAACCCCTTTGTATTTTTGGCGAAAATTTTCGCGATTTTCAAAAGTGCTGGAATAAATTAATTGTGGCACTATTCCGACGTGATTTTGCGAGAGAAATCGATTGGGCGCAGTCCCAATACGCTGCGATCAACGCATCGAAAGTTACAGCCAAAAAACGAAAACCTGAATTTTCGACATTTTTCAGCAGGTGCTTTTTTCCTCGTATCTTCTCTCCCGTTGATCCCACGCTCCTTTTGCTGCGTTTTCTGAGTTCCTTGGGGTCCAATTGGTCGGGAAAGAGTCATACGACTCAATTCTGAGACGAAAAATTTTTTGGTCAAAAAAAAAGGAAGGTTAACCCCTTTGTATTTTTGGCGAAAATTTTCGCGATTTTCAAAAGTGCTAGAATTAATCAATTGTGGCACTATTCCGACGTAATTTTGCGAGAAAAATCGATTGGGCGCAGTCCCAATACGCCGCGATCAACGCGTCGAAAGTTACAGCTAAAAAACGAAAACCTGAATTTTCGACATTTCTCAGCAGGTGCTTTTTTCCTCGTATCTTCTCTCCCGTTGATCCCACGCTCCTTTTGCTGCGTTTTCTGAGTTCCTTGGGCTCCAATTGGTCGGGTAAAAGTCATACGAATCAATTCTGAGACGAAAAATTTTTTGGTCAAAAAAAAAGGAAGGTTAACCCCTTTGTATTTTTGGCGAAAATTTTCGCGATTTTCAAAAGTGCTAGAATTAATTAATTGTGGCACTATTCCGACGTAATTTCGCGTGAGAAATCGATTGGGCGCAGTCTCAATACGCTGCGATCAACGCATCGAAAGTTACAGCCAAAAAACGAAAACCTGAATTTTCGACATTTTTCAGCAGGTGCTTTTTTCCTCGTATCTTGTCTCCCGTTGATCCCACGCTCCTTTTGCTGCGTTTTCTGAGTTCCTTGGGGTCCAATTGGTCGGGAAAGAGTCATACGAATCAATTCTGAGACGACAAATTTTTTGGTCAAAAAAAAAGGAAGGCTAACCCCTTTGTATTTCTGGCGAAAATTTACGCGATTTCTAAAAGTGCTGGAATAAATTGATTGTGGCACTATTCCGACGTAATTTCGCGAGAGAAATCGATTGGGCACAGTCCCGATACGCGGCGATCAACGCATCGAAAGTTACAGCCAAAAAACGAAAACCTGAATTTTCGACATTTTTCAGCAGGTGCTTTTTTCCTCGTATCTTCTCTCCCGTTGATCCCACGCTCCTTTAGCTGCGTTTTCTGAGTTCCTTGGGGTCCAATTGGTCGGGAAAGAGTCATACGAATCAATTCTGAGACGAAAAATTTTTTGGTCAAAAAAAAAGGAAGGCTAACCCCTTTGTATTTTTGGCGAAAATTTTGGCGATTCTCGAAAGTGCTGGAATAAATTAATTGTGGCACTATTCCGACGTAATCCTGCGAGAGAAATCGATTGGGCGCAGTCCCAGTACGCTGCGAGCAACGGATCAAAAGTTAGAGCCGAAAAACGAGGACCTGAGTTTTCGACATTTTTCAGCAGGTGCATTTTCGATCGTAACTTTTGTGCTGTTGATCCCAGGCCACTTTTGCTGTGTTTTCTGAGTTCCCGGGGGTTGAATTAGTCAGGAAAGGGTCATACAAATCGAATCTGAGACGAAAAATTTTCGGTCGAAAATTTGGCATAAAAGCAAGGCCAACCCTTTTGCATTTTTGTCAAAAATTTTCGCGATTTTGAAAAGTGCTGGAATAAATTCTCCGATGCACTATACCGACAGAATTTTGCGAGAGAAAACTATTGAGCGCAGTCCCGATACGCTGCGAGCAACGGATGAAAAGTTGGAGCCGAAAAACGAGGACCTGAGTTTTCGACATCGTACAGCAGGTGCATTTTCGATCCTAACTCCTGTGCTGTTGATCCTAGGCCACTTTCGCTGTGTTTTCTGAGTTCCTGAAGGTCCAATTAGTCAGGAAAGGGTCATACAAATCGAATCTGAGACGAAAAATTTCCGGTCGAATATTTGGCAAAAAAGCAAGGCTAACCCCTTTGCATTTTTGGCAAAAATTTTCGCGATTTTGAAAAGTGCTGGAATAAATTCTTTGATGCACTATGCCGACGTAATTTTGCGAGAGAAAACGATTGAGCGCAGTCCCAATTAGCTGCGATCATTCTGTGAAAACTTACAGCTGAAGAACGAAGAATTTTATTCGCCATTTTTCTGCTGTTGGTCCTCAGCTCTCCCTGTCGCGTTTACTGAGTTTCTGGGGTTCCATTTAGTCAGGAAAAAGTCATACAAATCGAATGATTTTTGATATCATTTCCAAATTCAAGATGGTCTCATGACTGAGAAAGGATTTGAGAATCCGTTTGTAACAATGCAAGCTTAGAACCCCGCTGTGTTGCAGCATCCCAAAAGTAGCTACTCCCAAACAAAAATGGTTACATTTTGTCTCCAACAAGTTTATTTCAACAGAAACAATGCACTGTTCTCTCTTCACCAGTAATTTCTATTTTACATAATAATGACAGATTGTCTAATCGTAACGATAAACACTTATAGGTACACTGTCAGAGTTGTAGGGATTGGGAAATAGTAAATGTGAACTGTTGAAGAAGTCAGAGTAGTATCACAAAATTGACATAACGTAAGATGTATCTTGTATTAATGACTAAATAAAATACTACAGTTATAAGCATGGTATATAAATAAATGCTTAAGCAATATGTACATGTATGTATGCGTCTATTCGTTATGTAAGAATTAAGTAAAGGCCGCTGATTCATATTCTAGTATACAGTCGCCTATAATTTTCATTTCTCTATTACACAAGTTTGTTCATACAACGATATCAAAAATATTCATTAGGGACTAATAATTCAAACTCGATTACACTTTTCGTATAGAATAAATAAACTCAGTGTTATCAAAAATTTTATTTTTTCCTTCACGTCCGTATTGCAAACTCTATTCATTGTAGAAATTTACTGTACAGCTCACTCGTTTTATTTCAACCTCACCATACATGTTTCTCGTTAATTTCATCCTATATTGATTTTGATAGTTGAAGGATAGTAATTGTTAGAATGAATATAACCAGTGCCAGTTATATACAGACAAAAAAGGAAATTACATATAGTTTTGTTTGTACAGCGGGATACTTTAGTAAATGTATTTACCGAATCGAATTGGAGCCATAAGTGTGGCGTCGATAACAACAAAAAAATAAAATAAACATTATTCTCAATATGCAGTAAATTCAGCTGAAGGTATAAATCTAAAAATACTGCTCGAATAATAAACTGGGTCTACGTTTACATGATCCATGAATGTATAAGCTACTTGTGTCCCTTAAGACTATGTAATCGTGTAACTACTAAGTGTCCACTATCTTACTCTATAATACGTTCTAATTTTCCTCTCCACTTTACTTAGTTTTGAATACAATAAGGCAACGGTTATCCTCTAAATAAATAAAGACTTTTCAAATAATGTACATTATCCGCCCCAGCTAGATACCATTATTCATGTATCTTACATACAATCATAGCGCGCTCGCCTATAGTCGTAGACGAGATCATGATTTTTACAACGTAACTGGATTCCGTCCGTCGTGTGAGTGTGTGTGCTTGTCTGCGCGCCTAGTTTGGTTTTCATTCGCAAGTTTTCTCAATATGTCTGTTTAAAAATTTTGCACGTAGAGAATGTTAGCAAAAATATAATTTAGTATATTATAATTATTATTCATTAATATATATATATATTTTTATATATAGATATATAAAAACTTTGTTAAAATATAAAAAAAAAAGAAACAACGATTTGAGCAAATACGTATTTCCTATAAAGTTATATACATACACACTCATTATTATTATTTTATACTTCGCATATATATAATATACATATATATGTATATTCATATATTTATATATATCAAAATATTATTGTTATTGCACATGGGTATACATAATAGTACCGTTAATTTAGATATTTCTTTCTTCCCTCTTACAGTGTTCCAACTTCTTCCGATACTTTCTTATTCGTCCCTTAAATATATACTTTAAACTATATTCACATACGTAACATATTAATGTCCTCCTGTGGCCTCCGCACGTTGCATTTCTGTGTAATCGTTGACTTTCCTCCTGTGATAATTTATTTAACAAAATCAGGAATTGTATGAAAAAAATTTCTACACAACTACGGAGTGTATCGTGTGTAAATATATACAGATATATGAATATGTGTATACATATTTTATGTACAATTGTTCTTAAGCGAACGCTCTACGATCGATTTTGATAAACAAATTTTTATCTCCAAGGCACTGTAGCATCTAGCAGGTAGGTATATTTATAATCAATATTTGTCAAACCATGTGTACAAAATATATACCATATTCTAATATTTGTTGCTGTCAGAGATACGTACGAATATACTCTCAATACTTTTATACGCGGTGCATATAATTTAAATGCCAGTTACACGGAAGACATGCTAGTAGAGTTTGCGATTCGTTTAATATTGTTGTAAGATATTGTTTCTCGCCCGTTTTCCGTTATTACCGAAAATTGTAACTCACCGTCACTAGTCACAGTTGCGTTACGAAATCTACATACGGTTATGAATGATTTGCAATTGACGGTAAAAGTTCTGAATCAAAATTAGCAACGTGAAGTTAAAACGAAGTTCGATGCATAAGTAGGGTTACGATTCCTTTTAATTCCGACGTTCATGTTTTGACGCTAAGTACTATTCACGATCTAGAAAGTATGACAGTCTGTACTCGAAAAAATGATTAAGTAGTTCGTCGCGAAGATTGAGGATCGATTATCATATACTTGAAATCAGTTCAATTGCTGTATGATGCAGTCTTTGAAACTCATCGTAAACAACTCGGACGTATGCGTGATTTTGAATACTGAACTAACTCAGTGCAGGTTTCACTCGTAAAAATTGTGCAACAAACTTGACACAAAGACTAAAATTAAAGTTAAAATGTCAAGCGATGAAGTGGAACTTCAATTATTTGTCAACTTAACAATCGTTCGAATGAACGGCGGGTGGCGGACTTCGTAAGAGATATGAGGAAATGATTTGTAAAAAAAAAAAAAAAAATGGAGCACGTCTCATTCTAATGAGAGAGAGAGAGAGAGAGAGAGAGAGAGAGGGAGAGAGAGAGAGAGAGAGAGAGTCAAGTCCGTACCTCAATAAATATATCACTCGAAGTTTGACAGATACGTGTAGCTTTGAAGTACGCTCGCTCGGTGTGGAGGACGGGGGTTGCTCGAAGTGAAGGTGTGGGTAAAAAAAAATGAAAATGGCGGAGTCTCCGGATCGCGGAGTTCGAAGAGAGCCGACGTCATTGCTTTATCGGCTTCTTGAAGACGACTTCCGGTTTTCGTACGGGCTTTGCAGCCCGGCGCTCTATTCTCAGGGCTCGGTTCAGATCGACCTCAGGCCCCGGAGTCTCCGCCGCCATTTGTCAGTTTCCGGTACTGCTCGGCCGCCTTCCGGGTGTCTGCGTCGTCGCCACGGCGGCCGCCGCGGCGCTCAGCGCCGGAAGCGGGGTCTGGTGACAGTGGGCGCAGTGCAGACAAACCGTGCAGGCCCCGAGTTTTCGGGCCAGAAGGGCCCGCAGCTTCAGTGCCGGGCCCAACTTCATCCTCATCGGACCCGTCAGGTGGTCCTCGGAGAGAAGCGGAAGCGCGGCGCCGTCTATTCGGTGCTCCCGAAAGTTCTGAAAAATTAACATCAAGCGTACAGGGTTGGTTCACCAAAATTTTGCAAGTTTTTATAAAATGAAAGGAATTCGGAGGCCGCATAGACAAGGGGATAAATCAAACTGGCTGAACTTAATTGCTTGTTCAATGTATCTCTATGTATTATCAAAATTATTCGTCTAGATAAATTTATGCTACGTTATAAGCAGATAAAAGTTCATATTAATATGGAAAGTTAACTTCTATATTCGGAAAAGAAATACAGAATATTTCATCCTTCTCTTGTTATCTTTAGCGAGTCAAATTATTGAACCTCTTTCACAGATCATTCTTCAACTCGATGTTAATCTGGGAATTACCTTGTAACATTTTTAATCAGTTTGACAACTTTGACCGCTTTCTTCTGGATCATTGCAAACTTGTATTTTTGTTCTTGGCTAATATCTCCATTTTCGATCCATCCTATTAAGTTGACAGAGAAACGCCCGAGTAATTTACGATGCGTACTTTCATATTTATAGATCCGACTTTGTGCACACGTAACATAAAGAATTTGAACTGCAAAATTTCTTTGCCTGGGACTAATATAAATGATTGAGTGAAATCGTAAGAAGAGAAAAAAAAAAAAAAAACCAGAGATAAGAATACACGCCGGTCTGCGTAATGGTTCGCGATGTTGAGTAAACGGGCGTGAATATCAACCGACTGAAGTGAGATGATTTTGTTAACAAACTTATAAATCCATTTGCTAAATTCAACAAATCCTATTTCTTCGCGTCTTTTTGTAGAAAATAAACCGAGGCTGTCGTCCTCGCTAATTTATGCTGATATTCGAAGTGAATTCAAACGAACGTAAGGCGGCAACGGTGGTTTCGAGGCGTACGTACGCTCTTATTAGTGACGAACAACGGGTATATATGCTGCAGTGTACCTACGTTGTAATTAAACGTCTAAAAATATCGTCCCGGGCGATCCTGCAGTACCCACAGCGTGCATACACTATACGTATGTATATAATAACAAACCATCGGTCTGGACAGTTAATAACAAACGTGCGGTAAGACGGGCAGCGTCAGCATTTATACGATAGTATACCGGGTGAAATTTCTCTTTGAATAGATCACAGAAGGACGGTCGGTCGGGACACGCGATACATCTCTCAAGCCATATATTCACGAGGCAGCAGCATATGGCGGTGGCAAATAAATTTCTTGAAGCCGGAGAAAGAGGACCGGAGAACAATTTCATTCACCTGGGGGCAGAAGGTCCGCAGTCGGAACGAAGCAGGGGCGGGGTGAAGAAGCGAGTGCCCCGGGGATCCGGCCGAGAGTACCAGCCGGGCAATTAGAAGGAACAGCACTCACGGATGCTGGAAAGTGATCGAGCTGCCGGCTGGCCTGCTCCTCGTTCTTCGGGGAATACGACGAGGCCTCGCTACCAACTCACCGACACTCGTTATGAATGAAATATTCCGGGTGTTGTAGCAAACTCCGCCGGATGCTGCACGCAACTACCAACTTACGTGGGTATACGCCTTGCAGTCGTTCTTTCTCCGATCCAACCTTCTTCTTCTCCGGCTAGGCCATACGCACGAACCATCGACCAGCCCACAACCGGTCTCCACCACGGCAGAGCACGCGTGACTCGACCTCTTTGTGTTTATGATGCTGATGCTGCCGGTTACTCTCTAGGTGCTGCTGCCTTCAGCTCGAGTGATCGCTAATTACCGCGCCATAAAAGCGCTGGATAAGGGTTTCATTTTATGTAACTCATCCTCGGTCGCCCTCGATTGCGGGCACGGAACCATTCGGCGAGAATTGATTCGGCGGTAAGATGATATCCAACCTTGGATGAGTTGTTTGCGGGCGTTGCTTTTAACGGAGCTTCGCGATCTACAAGGCGGTTGTAATCCTCTGAAGCCGACATTTTTCATCGGAAATGATTTGTCGAATACTCGATTTCTGGTATATCTTTTGGTCAATTTATTTACAACTGGTCAGATTTACCTGAAACCCGGTTTTCGGTGATTTTTCTAACTGTGATTTCCAGTCGATCGTCTGGGTATTCGTGTTGTAGAAAATATGCACGAATTGCACTACCGAAAACAACTTTCAAAATTTTGAGAACACTGGTTCCGATTCGTTTAATACGCTGGGTAGAAACGACCGTATCAGATGTCTCGGCTGAATATCGCAAGAAGATGAGATACGGGTGCGAGTTGGGGAGGAATGAGGAGGCGGAGGTAGATTCATTAGCATTTTTTGCGAAAGAAGCTATAAGAGGTAATTAAGTACGAACTGTACGACTGCAGCTCGCCATGCAGCGGCGAGCAATTAGCGAGAAGATGACGGGGGTTTCTTGCACATGCGAATGAATATTAGCAAATTAAACGAGGTTTGTTTCGCTGTGATTTTGCTACGCCCTTATGCGCGTCCCGCAGGACCCAGTTCCGAATATGAATCAACGAATTCGGAATACATGTGCGTAGAAATTCTCCTCTCTCCTGAATTAGCATACACGTTGAACTCGATGTCAGGTCGCCTCGGGTTGGCATTTCGGTTATCCCGATCTTCGCGAGTAGGTGATTGCGTTATGGAACGATAGTTGCTAATAACGTGTTTGAAGAAGAAGTAATTGTTGCCGACCGAGTCGTCCGCAACATACGCTCGGGGGTCTTCGGGACGGATCCCGAGCCTGTGGAGTTTGGAACTGGGTGGAGAAAATACAGGTTGTCTTCCCAGGTCGCCCGCGGTGCAGCACGAAGATGATATATCCCTGTGACCGCAACTACGTCCGCTGTTGACCCTCGCCGCCGCGGCGCGAACCTATCGTATTAGTTTTCAAGGGGTTTCTTTACTCGGCGGATGCCTGGGCTGGCTCCCGCTCAGCTTCGGCCTCAACCGGTGGTCTCTCGCTTGCTTCTCGAACAAACGGAAGAGCTCCCAAGACACGTCTATAAAATACACGCCGAGTGACCATCGGGAGTGGAATGTTCAAATAATCAACGGTTTCACCTAGGACCGACAGATTTATTGATATATTCATGCGTCGCTGACCACTTGTCGGGCGAACTATAAAAACCACCGTACGAAATCTCCTTCGATCATCCGAAAACGCTGCTTCTCTATACAGTAAAGATATACATTTGCGAACGGCGATGTCGCGAGTGGGTTGATCGTAATCAGCACGCGTACCTACCGCTGTCTGGTTCGAGAAATGGAATTTTCATTTTCGGGTCGAGTCGTGCAGCTAAAACGGATTTTGAGGAGAGTAATCCAATTATACGTGTCAGCATGAGTGGTTAAACTTATTTTAAAAAGTCTGAAACACCATTGCGACATTTTACTCGTTCATCACTGCGCGTTACCATCCGTCTCATCAATTACGCAAATGCTGAAGTTACGGCCAGCAAGGGCACAATTTCATTCCAGTTAGTACAAACGGGAGAACTTGCGATTCCGCAGCCGATATGTAATAACTTTTTGAAGAGTCGAAGTATATGCCTGTGATTGCCACTCAGCGTAAATCAAAATCCAACATGGCACTCTAAGGAACGGTAATTGGTTGGTACTGAAGTGGAAGAAGAAGATGAAGAAGAAAGATGAAAAACAACGCTTTGCGTGCTGCGCTATAGTCGCGCAGGACATCGAGATGCTCGGTATTCCAATTCGTTATACATATACCGCATGTTGTTCTCGAGCAATTATAATAAGTCCTCAAGAGTTTTGCATGTGATACTTTAAGCATAGACGAGAGATCGAGAACGTTCAGAAGTGGAGAATCGTTTAGGAATTATGCGCTTCTTCAGGCAAATCACTCTGAAGTTTTTTATCACTTTCAAATGTTCCAGCTAACTGGCCATTTGATTTCAATCTGCGAATGGCCATCCGTGCACACATTAACGCACAGTAGCGTAATATTTGCAGGTATACCATGCCAATAAGAGGTGTACAAAATCGTTAAATTGGAAAGCAGCAGAGACGGTAAATTTAAGCGCGCGGAGATTTGTCTCAGGAAATGGGGGTCAACAGGATATTGCGATCAGGCTCTCTCCGCGCTTGGGACAATACTTTCTGACATACTCGACGCACAGTTCAGCCAAACCCGCGTACACCTGTCTCGCGGGCAAGTTTAGCGAACGGAGCGAAGCTGGAAGAAATTGAATAACGCGCAAACGGTCGCGAAGAAACGAGAGAGCAGGGGAGAGGAGGAGAGGGAGGGGGGGCAAAAAGTATTGAAAATGTCAAACGACGTGCACGCGAGGTCCCGCATGTCGAACGGCGTGCAAAAAGTACCGCGAAGCGGTCAGCACCGGCAAACACACAGGTATCAACGCGAGAGCGGCTGGTGCGGCTGGATCAGGGGCCCGGGAAGCGGCCGGCTGCAGCAGCGTCGGGCGAAACGGGGTTACCTAAGGTTAGGCTGGGCCCCTGGGCCCTCGGCGGTTGGCTGGGTCGGGTGGGTCCGCGTCGCGACGACGACGCCGCGATCGGCTCGAGGACCGGTGACCCGCCACTCCCTGCCGAGGTCACCCCGCGACGCCCCGCGAGCGGCGGCTGGCGGGAGACGCGGACCGCATAAGCCGCTGGCACCGGCCTAACCAGATCAACATCCCGGTGCTGCCGGGGCCCGGAGGCCTGCGTTCCCGGTGCTCCGGTTCGATCGGATCTGGGATCGTCGCCGGGTGACGGGCGGCGGGAGCGCCGCGGTGAGAAGCCGGGAGCCGGTGCGGCTTCCGACGTACGTCCGCGGCTATCGATTGTCGGCCGATGCCGAACTCATAGAGGCGGAGGGCCCGTATTTATTGCCTCGAGAAAATTATGTGCGATCGATCGACGATTTGAGTGCCGGCGCAGAGATTTCGTCCTCTTCTTCTTCTTCTCTTCGTCTTCCATCTTCTTGTTTTAATGAACTTGGAACGTTTCTTCGCTCGCGGGACTCACGATATCCTGCACACACGCCGGCGACGGGACTCTCCAGAGATTTAAGAAGTATAAATATGCTAATGCAGTACGCAGGTTTCGTCCGTATGTATATGCAGCGCCACACCGGTGAACGGCGAAATGTTAATTGATTCAGTTTTTAAATCACGCTACTATGCACCACCTCATCTGCCCACGTATTCTCGATCCGCTCGGCTGTTTCGTTTTATTTATTTGTTGCCTTTTTTCTTTCTCCGTTGCTCTTTCGACCGACGACGCTGCAACAGCCTTGAAATAATTAACATTTTACGCCCGTTCAGCCTCACTTTATACGTCCATGTAATGCAATGGAGTTGACAATTTTTTTTCCTCCTTAATTTACATTTCTTGTTTTTTTTTTATCTCCTTCTTCTGAATATCTGTATTTACGACCGAGGTGGCTCCTTGGCAAAAGGTTACATTTTAAATCAGTTGAGCATAATTCCACGGTATTCAACGTACAGGTCTGTATTTCGTCAATTTAAACCACAGGGAGAGGGGCAACGATAATGCGGACTCGTAGAGGCGTTTGAGTTTCTGCTAGAGGAAGTCATTCTCCCGATTATCCCGTCGGCGTCGTCGCTGCGTCAGCCTGAAGCAAATGGAACACAAGGACGAGGACTGCACCTGGGTCCGTCCGGTGCTCGGCTCAAGTTTTACTTCAGCGTAATGATCTGAATCTAGATCCGTGTCTCACTTGCTCGCGGTCACCGCGTACGCGGTGTATCTACTCTGATGATGGTAACAAAATATTACTCCGACCGATACGAAGCGCATGTTGAAAATTCATCAACAACTAGCGTAGGGATGAGCGACGAGTACCTAATGGTACGCACAGACGGACAACAAACCGTGTAAAGTGTTTTTTTTATTAATATCACGAGCCTCGGAAATTCAACTGTTCTGTGAAGCCATGCAACCGATCCTGTTGTAAGAAACTTTTCAGTGGGACATGAATACCGTCGTTTTCAAGAGAAGTTCACATCTGGCCGAGTGTGGTCTACGGTGAAAAAAGAAGAGGAGTTTCGCCCTGGTCCCTGTCACCGTATAATTGAGGGACATTCAAAGAACATTAGCGAAGACTAGCGGAGCGAAGGGAGGGCAGTCGAGAGAGCAGGTGGGCAGTCAGGCGTATTAATTGCTCATCAGCAGTAATGAAGGGTTTATAAGTTGATATTAGCATAACTAACTGGTTTCCTGGTAATGAAGCAGCTATACGCTTTCGCGAACACGTCTTATTCATATGATCTGGCCTGGTTGCTGGCTCGCCGCGTGCCTCTCCCGGTTCCCTGATTCTAGACCAACTGAGCGACGGCCTGCATGCGACGAGGATATTCACCGAGGCACCTGAACCCAAGCAAACTGCACACCGGAAACGTGCGATGACCATCGTTTAGGGGTTAGAACATCTTCGACACGCGATTATCCGTTACGAAAACATCAGTGGTTCAGTTCTGGCACCGATTATCATTTCCGCATTCAGGCACAACAATTCTCCGCAGATAATTCCATTCTCTCGTTTCGGTTTACAGTAAACATTGATCCCATCTGTACAATCGAGCGCAGAGAAGAAAATTCCCAACCGGTATTGGACTATGAAAATTTCGTACCGTAAGCAAATTGCCAGATACAATGCAAAATTCCACAATGTAGAAATGTTGTAAATAACGTAAACAGTCGTGGAATTCCAATATCTGCTCTACGATTTCATATTTCAAGACACCCGAGAGAGATTCGAAAGATATTCAAGCCTTTCAGGTCGCCGAACACCCTGTAAACGTCCTTGCGGTACACATGGAGTCATTATCGAGGTAATATACGACGTGAACGAGAGAGAGAGGGAGAGAGAGAGAGAACGGGATACAGAAAGTGGCGAAGTAGGCGACGAGGAGAAACACGGAAGAACATAAGCCGAGGAAACCTCGTAGAACAACCGCGTGCTCGAGAACACGGTTTCCTTCGAATCGTGTTCCCACATCGGATCACGCTGAATAGTAGTTAAATGTATTATTATCATACAAGACATTCGTACAGGTACAGCAGAGATTCCCATGGACGAGAGGAGCTGCATCGGGGGCTACTCACGAGCTGACGTACCTAAGCTCTCCTGATCCGCCGCCCCGCCGCAACAAGGATCAGCGCCGATCATTGAGATTTGTCTCCGACAATGAGCGGCTACCATTTGCTTCATCCATCCGGGTGACTCGACCGCGGTTGCTTCTCCCCGTTCGTCGATCATACGATAAAAGTGATTGACTTTTGAAACGGGTCCAGAAGCTACCTTCGGACCGACTGTCCGACGGCTGCTTCGTCCGATATTTTTTATACATTTTCTTCTTACTCTCTCCCTCTCTCTCTTCTCATCTTCAATTAGCATCACTATACGATGCTCGTTATATTCTACCATAGGTACTTATACAAATTCCAGCTATCCCCATCACTTCA
Source organism: Neodiprion lecontei (assembly GCF_021901455.1). NCBI lineage: Eukaryota > Metazoa > Arthropoda > Insecta > Hymenoptera > Diprionidae > Neodiprion > Neodiprion lecontei. The sequence goes on along the minus strand of NC_060263.1, from coordinate 1,517,956 downwards.
TCGTCACTGTCCTGCACGACCCCAGATGAAAATATGCCAACCATCCTGGTTATCCACTTCGACTATCCACCGTGCTGGAAATTTTTAGGCAATCACAGTAAGGGCTTATACTCTCAAACTGCGACAGAAATTTTTTGCGGTTTTTACTTGCCTGGCATTTCTTCACGCTGATAGCGAGATCGATATGCGGCTGATACCAGTGATACAGAAACTCCTGAGCTCTTGCTGTATAATTTCCTTAATTGCCAGGGTAAGAAGTGCTAATGCCACCAGAAACTAGTGTTTTGGGACTATGCGTAAATACTGCGGATGGCGAATTGATTGTTGGATAGAAACGCGGAGGAATCTAGATGCTCGCATACTTCCTAGGAGGGAGAAGAGCTGGGCGGCTAGATGCGATGGAGTGCGAAGCGGGCACGGCGCGGCGTGGCGAGACTCGGGCTGGTTGGTGTGTCTTGAAAGGCAACCTTGCAATGACCTCAGGTGAACCCGGGTACTCGACATGTGGTGCGACCGTACTCTGCACGGCGACTAGACCTCCGGGAGGTTGGATAGATATCGCGGCAAGATCTACTCTGGTAGGCACGTGAGTCCGGGCTATGCGCAGCACCTCGGACGGCCAGTAGTTGCAACGTCGAGGAATTTCACGAATGCGAAATTCGCACTGATATCCCGCACCAAAATGCGCATAGACTGCTCGACGACGGCGATGGTCCAAGCGATACAAGATATCATCCCGAGTTACACGTTGTTCGCCACCAGGATGGAACCTATACACCACCTACTCGGTTCATCGAGCTTGTTGGCGATGCTTTCTGGCCAGGGGGTCGAGTTGACAATAGGACCGGTAGTATTCTCGATCTGAAGAGTCGACGGGGTCCGCGGGGACGATCCGGGAAACAACGCAGAGCGAAGTGGTGGTGGTGGTTGTTTTGGGCGTTGGTATGTAGGCTGCAGCGCTATCGCTTATCGTTGCAGGCGAACAGAACCGACTGTAACTGGGATCCTGATTCCCATCTGCCCGATGCTGTGCTGCGGGTGGGGCACCGAAAGAGTAGCGAGAGTTAGCGGCAGAACGACATCGATCACCGTCTCCTCGAACGCGACTGACATTTTGGTGCCCGACGAGAGGGCCGGCGAGCCGATCGTTCATGTGTGTATAAAAATGACGCGTATAATGTCACGGAGGCTACCTACGCCCGAGACTATAAAAAGTAACGCAAGGTTGGCCGGGGCCGGACGATCCCAGCCTGCAGGTGTTGCGCAAATGCCGACGAAGATATCTTGAGTCGAAGAGGTTTTGACTGTAAGCTGACGGAGAAAGACATTTGTGGAACCCCGGTGAGATACTTGAAATTAATTTACACAGCAACTGAATTGTAGTAATTATGGGAAAATGACTTCGGCGACGAGGTGCAAGAAACTGTTTGTCCGGATAGTATATAACCGAAATCACGGAGCATGTCCGTTTAGTCTTGATTGTTTCTAAACATCTCGTGCTTGTGGATACGTCGTGTATAGAGAGTCACGAACGAGGATTTAATTGCCCCTTTGAAGAGATGTAAACGCGGTATCATTCAAAAGCTTGCATGTGTAGACATGTAAATAACTAATTGCTTGTTCGCTGCTAATAACTCTGGAGACACCTTGTACTACTGTCCAATAGAGAGAGTAACCAACAGCGTTTCAAACGAAGCCCTGGCGAGTCGCGGCAACCTTTGATCTTTCGAGACACAACAAGTTCTCCGACAGTTTGGTCGCTCCGATCTCCCCCTACCCCTTCCCCTTTCTTGAGTTCCTTGAACCCACCTTTTGCCAAATGTTTCTACTGCATTTCGGCCCTCTGCCATACATGGATTTCATCTTGAGAGTATCCCAGGAAGTGAAAAAGCTCGACAAGTTGAAACCACCGTTTTCTCCATGTTAAGATTAGCTCGCGATCAAGCTTTGCACGAAGATCGAGCTCGTTCACGATGTGTGGTTAATTTTTCGAGTCGAATTTTAGTAGTCGAATACCTACGACGATATCGGTACATCGGGATAGCTTTTGATTTGAAGAATTGGTTCGTAGTTTATCCTTCGTTTCCTTCGATCGGTCTCGGTGTTCTCGAGAAGATTTCGAAAACGCCGATTCACAAGTTCCGACGAACCGAATAAGCTTTAAGCGATCTTTAGGAAGCGGTTAATCCGGCATAAATGGGTCGTATGATCGTGAGACCTCGCGAAGAGGCGAGGCCCGGTCATTCCGTCAGGCGCTACATCATCGGACGTGATTCAAGACGCTGCGCGCTGGTCACTTCTTTGACTCAGATCGTTGTTTCAGTCCTAATTGATTAACTTTGTACTCCATGTCGAACCAGCGGAGAAGATCGCTCGATCCTCTCAACGAAACAGAACCCTAGAGAGCCGGCAGCGGGACGAAGAGAGAGAACGCCGTGCCGTCCTCTCGGCACTCTTTGCTCACGCTCACGCTCACCGGCTCCCGGTCAAGCGTGACCCGAACTGATGTCGCGCACTTTCGTGTCCGTCCTACACCGGGTTCACAACGTTGTCATTCTTTTTGTGATCTTCATCGCTCTTCCCGTTACACTTGACGGTTATTGGTTCTCCCCGGTATCTTCGATCCAAAAAACCGAGACAAAAAGATGCTTCATTTTTTGTCAAACAATTAATCTCGAGTAACAGAGTCCGGGAGAGGCCCGGTTCAATTAGATCATGGACATTGGCATTCACTGCTCAGTAAGAATCGATACTGATTTCAGATCCAATTTTCTCGAAAATGCGACGTGATAGACAGCATCTGTCAACGGTATAAAAAGAGTCACGCTGAACAGTCAACTCCATGCATGATGCAAAAACCGTGTAGGACCATGAATATATTCAGTGCCAACTGATCCGTGACTAGTGATGATTGCCGGTAGTTCGAGTTGTGCGTTATACGGAAAAAAATAAAATACACACACGTGTGTGGATACTCGTACTTTTGTTCCCAAAGATTTTCTCCTCTTCTTCTCGTAATACACACTGCGGTGGATAAGAAATTCTGCATGTACATGTAAGAATGCGAGTGCAGCTTTCGAGGAGTTGGTCGTTCGGTCCAAGAGGTGACGTACGTGGCCAGGCAGATCTCATCGTCGTGACGTAACGAGCCGGAGTCTCCAACACACATGTATCAGCCGGCAATCCTACGTTGAGTTGTTAGGGCACCGGGGAATTGCATCTAGTGCGCCACTGGAGCGCACCGTGGTCGTAAGTCAAGAGGCGCGAGGCTCTACTCGGGCACCTTTCCAATATGCCTGGGTGTACAACCCGAGGAGAAGGTAGGAAGGTAGGCATAACGCCGCATGCAGCATGCAGCTAAACAGTCCGACCGACCGCGGAGTGAGATATAAACTGTCTAATCCGTATCACATTTTACGCGAGATCGAATCACGCTGCCTGGCAAACCGGCGGTGACTACGAGAACAGAAGGCGAACAGCCCCGTTTCGAACGTGACGTAGGTATCTACCTACCTTCCTACCTCCTACCTACCTACCTACTCGTTGCAACAGAGACTCTATAAATATGACAAAGTGTCATGTTCTCCAGCAAGTATACTGCGTCCCTCGATAGTACTGCCAAGGTATTAGGTATTATGCATGCTGCTACCATGAACAAAAATCAACGGCAATACCTCCACAACTCAACCATTGTATCTATCAGCTCTTTTCATTCGAGATAAAGACCCGAGGGATTCGATATCCGGTGATATTACCGCGGTCGTTGCGCGTGGAACGCGTACTGATGCTTACATGTATACCGATGCTGATTTTTACAGACTGGGTATTCAAAGTCTCCGGAAATCGGCAACGGGTACTATAAATGGTTTATACAAAAAGTTCCTTTTTTTTAAACGGATTTATAGCCGTTTTCAAGCATTGTCGAAACTGATCAGTGCTAAAGATTACGTGTCACCAATTATTAGTTAGCTCTAAGCGAAAGATAAAAGAATAATGATTCTGAGTTAGGCCGTGAAATATTCGAAATGAGAAGAAAAATGGGAGGTACTGGATGATATCCTCTTACAGGCGGTTCCGCGGCAGTTGTACGAACACAAGTACGAAGGCAATAAAAGCAGAAAAATCAATCGAGCCCGCATTACCATACGTTATTGGTCGGCATCGGTCGCCGTGGGGTCGGACTGACTCAGCGTTGCCATAACTCTAAATAAATAAACCCTAGGACAGATAAATCTGCGATGCCGTGAGCGTGTTTAATGCAAATGCAATCATGTCCGAAGAGCTCCAGACGGTGCTTAAAACTTAGGTTCTTACCGGACGGAGAGGCTGAAGCCGTACGCGGTCTCGAAGAGATATTTGCGGATCGTTTGCCATCGGGCAAGTGACGCGACCCACGCACTGCCCTCGTTGACCCGATCCCATAGCCGATGTGCCTCCCATGTACAAACAAGAATCAGACTCGCGAACACGTACGTACGCGTCGGATCCAAGGCAACATCGTCGAGGTAATATTCCCTGGCACGCTTAACAGTGGCGCGCGTTCTTCTTGCTACACGGTAGCATGATGAACACTACTTATGTTTCCCCGACGGAAATAAGCGGCGCACACGTGCCGCTCCGAGTAAACCGTGCGAATGATAAACTGGTATTGTTTGCCTCATAGTCGCAGCCCGAGGTTTCTCGACTTATACATCTGTAGACTGCAGAAGCCATCATTGGTAACAAGAAGCACGCTTTGCGATCCGCACGCGTATGACACCAGTCCGATAAACATCCATTACGAAACATTCCTACCGGACTATTGGAGCATTTGACATTTATCTAACTTGTCTACTACCGGACTTCGGTGCTTCCGCCACCGGGGGTCGGTAACAGCAACATTTCGTAAGGAATCCTTTTGCTGCGCAAGAAGCACTTCATGAGCGTTAGTGATCGTTCGCAATGACGGATGACGATTCAAGTCGCCGATACGACACAGAGTCCCTGTCGGGGGCTCCTCTTCACGCACAGCAACTCTGGCTCCGGGAGAAGAGCCGGAGACTGTCGCATACGGTGCACACCTGCAGCCGCCTTCGACGAGAAGCAAGGAGGAGGTGGAGGACGGCAAAGTAAATCTTAACGATCTGTTGACAACGCTCAGTTACGAGGAGCGATGCGATCTCGAGTCGAAGACGACGACAACGACGACGTCGAGGTTGGAGCCTTATATACCTTCTAATAGACAAATATGCCTTAATGCCTCGAGAAATGAGATTTACGCTCGGTCCTTTAAGCCAACTTCAACAACGTGTATCCGGTTACTTCACCCGCCTCTACAACATCCGAGGCTTAATGCCCTCGTCGATTTCTCTAGTCCCCACCCCCATACCCCACCCCCTACCCATATTTTTTTTTTTTGCTCCCTCACTTTTGCAAAATTTGCAATTATATAATTATTTTTTCTTTTCTCTTTCGACATAAGCACGCTGCTTCGTTCTCGCGGTGTTCAAACGAGCCGGTTGAAAGCGTGCATGAATTGCCTGTACCAACTGTGAGTAATGGAGGTCAACACTTACAGACGAAGGATTGTAACCGAGTCTAGTTTAAATTAGGTACTTACGGCTGCCAGTCGAGGTATTGGCGGCGCAAAGCATTAAGCAGTAATGGATTCTTACCTGCAACAAAGAAGGTATTACATGTATACTAAATTGAAGAAAAATGACAGCCGGTGTGCAAAAAGTTCGCTAACGTTCCCCAGTGTTTCTACACTATAACGCATACCCAAAGAAGAAATTGCCGCACACCTGGCCACCTAGTGTGTACGTACAAGAGCGCCTCCACATAATTCTCGTCAAAATGATCGATCAATTTGCAGGCTCTCCGAGGCGCATTAGGTTACTCATTTACTACATACCACCCGATTTGACTTGACTCATACACAAAGGTGAAACCAGTTCGCGAATGATTCACCACGAATACGTACTCGCCGCGTTCCGATTTATTTCCGAGAACGTCGTGTCGCGGGCAATGCTAGCACCACGATAGCTAGGAACTTGTTAACTAACCGAGTGCCTACAATCCAGCCAGCTAACGAACTAACTAACTGTTATATTGAAAAGAAACAAGTGTAACGGAGGTGCAGGATAATTTGAAAAGCACTTTCAGAGATCTTCAGAAGCGGGGGTCGATCTTCGGGCACAAAGAGCTTGCTATGTTATTAATTACAGGGCAGCAGGGGGTAGCCCAGTGATAATTATTACCACCGAGGCATCTGCCCGCAGCAATAACGCGGCTAATTGTTCGGAGCATCCAGTGGAGAAGTCTAGTCGTTCAGTACGGTGAGTTGCAGGTTAGATTTCCTGGTACCCGTTTCTTGTCAAATAAAATTCACCCACAATCGGCAGGAAGGAAATGTTTTCACGACGGTAGGCAAGTCCTCAAATTATTATTTGTTTTTCAAATATCAGCACAGAAAGGTGGCGGTTATATTCAATTCTGCTTCCGAATTCCAATTCAAAAGTTTGCAGATGCGGAAATCATCATCGATGATAGATATATACAGAGGGTAGATTCCCGAAAATGTGTTTGATCACTCGGAGGCGCTTTGAAAAGATTAGAACGGCGCCTGAGGGCCGATTGTGACCGAGCGTTGAGTTTGCGCTCTCGTCAAAAGTTTCAGAGTCGCCTGTATGCCCTTCCACGTAAGGAGCAGGTACACAGCTCGGCAGCACCACCTCCTTTGATTACATTTTAATCGATACTATTTCACTCGTTGATTGAGTTTTTGTCGGGACCTGAGGCAGCGCCGCGCCACGCCGCGGCAGGCCGCATTGCGCAAGACGGGTTAGAGAAAACCGAATTAATGCGTAAGTGGATCAACGCGAAGCCACCATTCCAAAAGAACCGACAGAGGACAATGGACAATGTTGTCTCGAGATCCCATGATACCTAAGCTGGAAGCTATCTGAGTTACGGCTCTCCAAGAATCTAGCCGTTTCCACGAGTCCGCCAACTCCAGAGCCCTATGACCGGGCACTCAGAGAGTTTCTACTATTTCCGCTTAATAAGGGCGGCAGTCACGCCGGCGACGTTTCGGCTCCAGAGAATCGATTCCACGAGGCAGTTGAATCGGGGGACAAGGTCAGATTTATAAGAGCTAGTCGGAGTTAACAAGCCAAGCGAGTAACGCGGGTTGCGATGGCGGCGCTGTGCTTCTACGAGCTCAAAGTCAAAGTGCATCTCGATCGACGAGGCCACGTTCCACTGCTGCCTCTTGACGTCCTGAGCCGAGAGAGAGACGAAGGCTGAGGGACGCTCCAGGGGAAGCGAGGATCTGATCGCATCGTGTGTGGTCGACTCTAAAGAGGTTAAGATGGGGTGCCGCGCGCTCCACCCACGCAATCCGCTTCGATTTACTAATCTTTATATACAGTCTGCTGCTGCCGCTTCTCCTTGCGGCCGACTAATTTCTCAATATGTGCTTCAACTACGTTGAGTACCTATTTCGGAAAATTTCAGCTGTCGATGACTCATGTTTGCGACAAGTGTTCATTAACGAAGTTGCAATAACGTACCTCAACTCCAAGACAAAAAAACTCCAAAACTTGTACACACGTTGACTTTGAACCGTAAATAAAGCGTATCGCAATGGTGTACAGTCGAGGCAATTTCCCGCTTCATTTTCGCATCACCAGTTTATTTATTTGACACATCTGCTGAGCGGGATAAGGTTACTAACGAACTCGTGTTAATTAATGCCAGTTGTAAGTGAGAGAGCTACCGCCTCTTGGGTTCTGCACTTTTCCGACCACGCTGGTTAGATTGCAGTTTGTTTGCATGTGTGTACGTACCTCTTCGCGACTCTTCGCTTTACCTTTTGCAGCTCGAGCTTATCTCGCGCCAACTCACAGTGAGTGCAGAGGTCGCGACTCGTGCGGTGAAACACTGTCCGCGGTTCAACGAGCCGCGTGCTCTTTTTGTAACCGCGATATCTGATACGAATTCACTCGAGGAAAAAGTACTCGGTCGAAGGGAGTATACATCAACTAAATACATGGAAAATTCTAACGATTTTATACCGATGCAAACAACGTGAACTTTTTCTTCTTCCTCATTGATACCACACAAATCAATTTACTGGATCATCGCGCGCGTGAAAATTCCAAGCGTTGCAGTTTCACCATACATAGGTTCGCACACATACCAACCTGCACAGGTATCTCGCGATCATTAATACGCGCTGTGATCATTAAAAACTGTAATGATCGATCGGATCTAACGCGCAATCATTAAACTGGAAAGATGAAGGTGCGGTTGCAAGAGAACATGCGTACCCTCCCTCGATATGCCTTTCACCCGACAGTGGTGAAGCAAAAAAAAATAAAATTATGAAAAACTTTGGGCAAAGTATGTGGTACCTTTCCGCGTGATCGGTCCTTCATTTCTCAACCCCATTGTTAGACATTTACATTATAAGTATATTTGTATTGTATACATACGCAGCTTGCGTACACGGCATCAATCGGCCTTTCTTTCTTTGGTTTATTAGAATTTTTCATTCTCTATTTAGTCAGTTTGTTTTTTTTTCCTTTTCCTTTTTTTTTTATTGTTCTCTTTTCGCACCGTAATTACTTCTAGTCTGCTCGCGGTGGTTCAATAGCCAAACTTATAATTTAATGGTTAATTATATAAGAGTCTCCCGCGGTTGGGACGCGGGTAGCCACTGGGCGGCCACGGTGACGTGCAGGAATGTTTTCTCTTATCTCCCTCGCACTCTTCCTATCCCTCGTGCCCTCCTTATTCCTCCCTGCCTCCCTCCAGTTGGTTTTATAGTCGCGAGCGGTCGGCATTGGCCGACGAGTCAGTGAGGACCAATCAGTGCATAACAGCTTCCCTTTTTGTGTACACATGTATATACATACACGTGTGTGTAGGCTGCTGCTGGTTTGTTGTTCAGTTTTACCTCCTTCGAAGATTGTTTATAATACTGCCGAGAACGTGCACTGTAATACTTTCTTCACGTATTCAGGCTAACGCAAACAATGCCTAATGTTTTTATGCAATAACGGATAAAAAAACAGAACGAGAAAATGATGGCTCGAGTGATGGAGAGTGCAGGAGACGAAGAACACACAAGGTACGGATAGAAGTCCCTGCAATGCATTAGATCTTTCCGTGGATCTGGCGTAGAAATAAGATCTTTCTTCTTCTTCTTCTTCTTCATCTTCATCTTCGTCTTCATCTTGTTCTTCTTCTTCTCAGATTCGCGTCACTGCGGCAGATCTACGCAGGGTTTCAGCAGAAGTCGAGCCCGAGAGATTGAGAACGGGTTTCACCGTGGAAATAATTACGCTCTGCGACGAGGATACGGGCGTCCATCGTCTCCGACGTTCACCACCGTATGCCGCGCGCGTCGCGTCGATGCTGTACACACCGATGCACGCCGATGTAATTAACGGCTCTGTAAATCAGCACCGGTTAACGCCGCCGCGAACCACAGAAGTTATGGTCTTGGCAGTTTTCCGATTTGTTAGCCAACTTGTTTATGAATGGGGCACGATAGGATAGGATGGGATAGGACAGGACAGGACAGGATAGGATAGGTGGGTGGATGAGTGTTGTACTGGGCACCTGACTGGCCTGTTGCACTCTTCCATGCTCTTTAATATCACTGCAGAAGACACCGAGTGAGTTTTGACTCTTATTACACATTTTTAAGCATGCTTGCTTTTTCGATAATGGATCGTACTTGGGAGTTGAATACGGCATTTGCGGAATGCAATATAAATATAGGTAGTCGTTGGTTACACATTCTTCAAGATTTCCGTAAGATCATTTAACCGTTCATCCGATCATCAACGACTATCAGATCCGTTCCAGATGAGTGTATGTATACTTTATACGACGCGGTTTTTTCCCGTTCATGCAGCTGAGCTCACCGATCCGTACCCTGTAAAGGACATTAGGGTAAAGGCAGGTTGGTACGTTCCGTCGAAATGGCTATATTATAACAGTACTGATCGCGACCAGGCGAGAAGGGATATCGTGTAAAGTGAAGAAAATGACAAAAATAGTTGTCGGCTCTGCAGAGTTGATACAAGACGGTGGGTACATAGGTACACAGATACCATTGAGATGAGGTGATACAGATCTGTCCATGAGCATCGCGGTGGGTGGTTCTCCGGAGTAGGGGGAGGTACGGACGTTCGGTCAACCTGCAGATCGTTCCGCGTCCTCGAACATCGCGCACAGTTTATTTCTCTATCCATCTATCCGGCTATCCTCCTCTGTGTCGTGTACACCGTGCCCTCCCCCCGCCATTGCGCGAAGATGGGGCCCAGGGGATCTCAGGAGAACGTCGCGCGGTAATCGTCAAACAAATTTCTTCCTCTTCTTATTTTTCTTCTCTTTTTTCCTCTTCGTTTTTTTTTTTTATCTTCTACTTCTAGCTCTCAGCTCTCCGCCGCATCCCCGGAGGGCCTTCCGTTGAGGACGCCATCCGTCGATGATGAGTGTGTGTCCACGTAGCGAGCCTACCTGCTACACAAACACCTCCTCGTCGAGACAGGGCAAGTGTGCGTATGTACCCGAGCACTTTGGCGACCGTTGTATGTAGCAGCGACTAGGCGTATTCCAAACGATAATTGGACTCCTTGGGTTGATTGCAGCGTCTTGGCGTTGCGCGGAAAGAAAAAGCATGGCATAAACGATGCGCGGCTTGTGGCACAGGTGGTCGACTTTCCGTGTGCTGTACCCGAGACGACGGCTTGGTATCCCAGAGCAGTATTCCGCGCTGGATATACACTTCTATGTCAGCAATTTGGTACCGTTAGGTTCGCGCGTTGAGGGTTATGCTGCGGGCTTATTCAAGGATTGATCAATTTCGTCTACCACTATTTTCGTCTTATCTAACCGGGTACATTGCAATGTTTTCAGATACTGCAACGCCCTGCACGAGTTTGCGCAAAATCGTCAGGATCACAAGGGGATCAACTTCGAGCGAACCCCCCCCCCCCGAAGATGAGACCAGAGTCATTCGATAACGCGACAGTACCGGCGAGATATCTCTCAGAGTTGTTTTGGCCCTTGGGGAGTCTCAGCGTTACTGGGTGCTTTTATAAAATGTTGGACAGTAGGTGGAGGGAGAGGAAGAGTGTTCTCTCTTCTGGAAGTAATCGATTCCGGTTAACATCGCGGAGGAGAGGAACCTGAAGGAGCGACACGGGTCCCACGTGATATCATCTATATGGACCGTTCGCAGGGCCCCTGCTCCTCATCTCCGAGAAGTCCAATAAAAGGAGTGTCAATGGGACCATGGGGACCAGCCCAGAGAGCGACTAGTCAGTCCCCCTAACTCACCGTATAATCACCGCCATTGTATTATTGACAGCGCGACAGGGCGACATTGCAGCGAGAGAAAAAAGAGCACACGAGAAATAATAACAAAATGGAAATAAAGAAAAAGTAGCTCCGTCGTTACGGCGACGTGGCAGGAGCCGTCGGATGAGATCGAACCGGCAGCAGCTTCTCCACCTCTGGCCGAAATTACCGCGGGTTAATACACCTCCGTGCCGTAGTCTTCGAGAGATTAAAATTATGATAAAAGTCGGAACATTTATGAGCGTCGGTGTGTACACGACAGGTCTTCGCCTGGTCAACAGGAGCGGAAGGTGAAAGAATTCCTGATTAAATTGCCGATTTATGTTAATTTTGCTTATGTATACCGCGGGTGTTCAACGTCGCAATTCAAGGCTGTTCGTCTTGTGGTATACGGTCAAAGGTTGTGGGCTTTACTTGTAATGAAGGTGATTAATCTGTGAAACATAATTTAGAAACTTTTTTTTATGCAATCTAGGCATTTAATTCTTCTCGCAACAAAGGTCGTTACACGAATCCAGCTTTCGTTTATTGTTGTCATGTTAGTTTTGCTTCGCATCTATAGGATATATTAAAAAATGCGTCAGATAAGACAGGTATGTAATGCACATATCTATTTACTGCTGCACTTAAATCACCTATTTGTACTAACATATTTCATATATAGTTAAATCAATGTGCTCGCCGTGTTGGGAATGTGTTCATAAATATTACATAAGACGTTACATGGATTAATTTTATTAGTTACATCGTTAAAGAAAGATATATGCATTGATAGGTGTGTGAGTCTTAAACAAAATCAAGCGGCGATATCAAGGTGTATTCGTACGACAACTTTAAACTTTTACTTCTGTCTTCTCTATGAATAATACATCCTCGCGATTGAGACGGCAAATCAGATATACAAACTTCAGTAGTTATTACTGTTCGCTACGATGATAGCTATGCTAATTGTAATCAATACTTTATCCAATGCCTACGCGAATGTAACCCATAAGCACCTTAACCGGCCAGTTAGTTCGAATTACCGGTTCTTATAAACACATTACCACAAATTGTGGATTTGCACATAACTTTCCGTAATCTTACTGGTGAAACTGACGAGGAAGAAAAAATCCGAAAATTAATGTTTTGTAACTGGAGAATGTGTTTTGTCATCTTCATGCCAAAAAGTCGTGTAATGTGCTGGGTAATCAAGTAATGAATCAAATAGTTCGCGTTTAATGATTGTCGTGCAATTTCCTACGTGTCGTTATGCTATAATTATAGCAAATACAACACCCAGAACACAAACAAATCAAAATCTCACTTTACGTGTACTACATACTAAGTCTACTTGATGACACGAGAGCACACCTTAAAAGTCTTCTTTAATCATCTACTTGATCAAAAACAGAAAACGAGTGAAAAGTAAGAAAAATTTAATGAAGTTCCCCGTGGGAAGCACCACAGAAGTAAGAAAATAAGTTGAAAAAGGATTTGATAAAAGAGAAAAAGAAAAAGAAGGAGAAGAAGAAGAACGGGAAGAGAAATGTTATCGAAATCAATTGTTGGGCCAATAAACAGGGAGTCAAAAAGAGGCTAATTGTCGGTATACAGTACCGTGGAACCACCACGTCCTTTCCCCCTTGCCCCTCTGCCGTCGGTTGCCCCAACCCCACTGTTGGTTGCGGTATGTAATTACAAGGGAGTGACTCGCCGCGATGGAGGTGCTTATCGGTTCGGTCCCATAAGAGAGAGAGAGGAGAAGATGGGGCCTGATCCAGCCCGTGGGACCACCGGTCATTTAATCCCATGACACTGTGCATTGTGGCCTGAAAGGCTTCCAGCACCGCGTACCTACCAACTTTACCGAGTGAAATTTCTCGTCACTTCTCGGAGTTACGATCCACTACTCATAATGCGATCGGGTAAACTAAATCGTCGCAGTAACATTACCGTGGACGTAAATATTTTACATAAATATGTCAGAGCGGAGACGCATTGAAGGGAATGAAACTGACGCGTAATCATTGCTGCGCCGTTGAGATCTCGATTTGTAATGACAAATGGCTAATGACTGGTGACTAATGATCAATTTCTATCCCCGTCCATGTATTGCCGCGTTAGGGAAACTGAGAGCCAAGCCGGGTGAACCGCGTATCTCTTTACACAAGAAATCGAGGCTGCTGCAGTATATGCAGGGAATCGTGGACAATGAATCGTGACCGAGTCCCGACAAGAAACGTGTTGTTTCATTCCCTGCTACGGAGCGAGAGAGACGAACGGTGGGTAATGTGTTAGATAACAAACAATGACGACGGCATATATAGCGGATCGGTAAAGAATTGAGAAGGGTTACAGAGGCGACGATATATCTTTGGGGAAATGGGTAGTCGTTGACGTCTCGTGTAGAGGCACTCCGTGTGGTGGGACGACTGCGCACCAGATTAGGACCGGCGATAGCTGGAGGAGTGAATGTCCCGAGATTTTTTGCACTTAGGAGGAGAGGTGAATATTCACTCCGATCGAGCGAATGGGACGAATACGATGAGAGGGGGGTCGGCTGACCCCAAAATAGCGGAGCACTTCCTATCCCGGTGACTCGGTCCCGATAGAGTTCCAGTCCGTTCGCGAATCAAGTCCATATGGTTCCATTAGCGAAGATGCAAGACCGGCGAACAATGTTTACCAGGGTAAACGCTCCGGGAGGTTAGTTGCAGTGTCTGAGCGCCACGTGGCCGGTCTCTCGGGCTGCCGTGATTGCAGCGTTGGGGTCCGTCATTACGAGACCTCGAGATGACCTTCTGCGGACCCCCGTGCCCGCAGGGACGCGCACGGCGGACGGACACGTACGAATGCAGTTCACCGGGGAATCTCGATCTGCGCTCGGGAGATGCATTCGGCGTCTGCGGACGCGAAGATCGAGCGGGTAAAGCGGATTTCACAAAGGGCGCAGAGCGGAGCCCCCAGGTGGTGCAATTTCGGCGGGTCGATTTCCCGTCGCGAGAGATTCAAGATTCGCTGAAACGAACGCTCCGAGGTTCAGCTCCGCGGTTGGATGGAGAGAGGACCTATTGTGTTCCGGACGTAGGTACCGTCGCCGGCGCGGTAATCAGAGCATGATTATTTGTGAACAAAGAGGATAATTTATGATCACGTGATCTTTCATTGGGATCGGACCAGGCTGCGGCTACGGGTGCCCCGTTGAGATGAAGAAATGGCAGGACTCAGGGGGAGGGCATCGCCAGCTCCGTTCCAGGGGCCAGGGGGCGGGGAGAAAGAGGGAGGAGGGCAGGTGAAGAGCATCAGAGTCATGCGAGCTCCCTCAGGGGTCTGACCCCCTGACCCTATCAGCCTGCTCGCGCCGGCCGAGTGCTCGGCATTGTTCTTCCATAACCGTACCCTGCGCAATACACAGCCGCCGAACGGCATTGTCTTTTCGTTGAGCAAAAGCTCGCCGCCTATGCTGTCTGCTGCAGAATGACGTAATTTATTGACTTATAAACCGCCTAATTATCCCTAGGTAATTGCTCAATTTTCGATCGATCGGTGCACCTACCAATAATAAAGCTACCTGAATACATCTCCTCCTTCTGTGCATGACCTATGACCAGGTCTCGGACCCTCGTCCTTGTCTCAACTCGATACCGCAAACGGGTGGAGAAGATGAAAAAATTTTCAACATAGACCCTCTTTTGTTGGCCAATTGTAAATAGAGTGACTCACTGACCGGCGGTGTAACTTTTCTGAAGGAATAAAACAAAAAAGTACATAAGAACCCAATCGAAACGAAGTAAAAAAGGCGAAGAGAAAAAAGTAATGCCTCCAAACTATTACCCACGAGCTCTTACGGGGGTAACAAAGCCACAAATGTCAGAGGTCGCTCCGGGCACGTTCAGCCCGCACCACAGCTCGATCCATCTAACCTCTCAGCTCGAGATCAAGAACAACGCGGAGGCGAGCAAACAATATACTGTTTGACGTAGCGATATTATTTCGTTACCATTCTCCTGTTTCCAATCAGAAGATATTGCGCTGCTGCAGGTGACACGCAATTTCGTCAACCAGCCCATAGCACGATATCGGTAATCGTTATCCTAATTCATCCAAGTTTGTAAGTTCCGAACAACTCTCAAGATGCTTTCCAACTTCGCGCGCGATGTTCGCAAGATGTACCGGAGACCGCTACCTCCCGCAGGGCTGTGTCATCGGCACCATTTACGCACGGATGGGCTTAAGACCGTGAAGGCGCGGTTTCTCCGGGCGACGTAGAAGCCGGCGATCATCATAGCATCGATCTAGATTGGAGGTGTCATTATGGAGGTCGGTTCGCCTCGCGTCATCGAATCCGTGAGCATAGCTGCCGGTGGAGCAGGAGGAGTTGGCGACGGTCATCACGGCTGTGTAGAGGCCAACCTCACAAACCACCTTGCACGAAGCTTGCGGCTTTTTCCCCGTCTTCTTAGTCGAGGCTCGAGTCTTCTTCGCGGTGCCTTCAGCCCGTGGAATTTCCCGATGACTGTTATTAGGTCGACGATGCCGTGTTGTCCTCGCATCGCTTCGCGCGCTACTTTTTACATTTCGGTCGACTTGATTTTACGCGCCGGTGCATATCCGTTGCCGTTGCCGTTGCCGTTGCCACAACGATTCAGGGTCGTCGTTGTCGCGGATCAAATCATACCATCATTCCGTGGATAACCATCATTCCCATCATTATTTCTCATCTCAATTATCCCCAGTATACTCTCATACTCGTCTTCCTAGCCCGCTCTGCTTCTGTTAGCGCATCACCGCGAGCTGGAGGCGGATTACCCGCTGCCAGAAGTGGCCATTTGTCCGTGAAGATACATCGATGATCGAGATGGCCCCGCCATGCGGCGTATCAGGAGAGCTCACCCAATTCTCCCGCAATAAAACTCTCCTTCGAACGGGGGACGAGGAGACGGGTGGACGGTCGACGGCGGTCGAGAGCCAGTTCTTAGAACTTGGAGGCTTCGAAGCTCCGAGGCTTCGAGGCTTCGAGCTCGGGAACAGGAGGATGATGGCTGACGGGACGTGAACGTGAACTCGAACGCACGCGCCAGGGGCAAGCAGAGGCTCGAGCTCTGTAATCACTCGGCGAGCACGCACACCCGCAAGCTCACACGGATGAGAGTATAAGCCCACACTCCGGATCTTCCGCATACTAATTCCCCGAGGTGGTTGGGCCGCGAAGCGTGTATCTACGTCGCGTAGGTGCGCGCCGTACGCGTCTGGGCCCAGGAGGGCCCCTCGACGGCACGCCAGGCTCACGCTCACGCGCGTCCTCCCAGCCGCACATCTGCGTAATTGTCCCCGCCGGCAGCATTCGAACGGGTCTACGTTCAGCAGCCCGAAGTAGAAGAAGAAGAAGAAGAAGACGAAGAAGAAAAAAAAAGAAGAAGACGAAGAGTAGGCAGAGGAGGGTCCGACGTACAATATAGTTTCTTTCAAAACAGCGGGTACTCTGTGCCTGGGAAGTCGGTCCTGGCTCTATCGTTTCCAAGGAGAACATTGTCAGTCATTTTTCTCAACTTCTGAGCAATTACTGGCGTCGTCGTTTCCATCCAACAAAGTCGGAACTGCGACATTGTATACTTATCGGCAGTGGTCGGGGTTTAATTTTGCAGTTCTGCGTTACGGGCGTATTGTTTGTGGTGGGAAAAGATTGCAGATTCCATTAAAACATCAGGTGGTTTGTTGCACACGAAGCCCGGCGTCGACTGAACCACCGTATTTTGGTCCAAAAGGTTTTTAACTTTACTTTCAGGAAACGAACACGCAGTTTTCGAGATTTCATTCCCTTTCCAAAGAGTTTACATGTCACGAATGTTGAATCAGTCAATTCTTCCCTTGTATAACGCCGTAACCTCTGCACCTATCCGTATTTAAGTGAGTTTTGAATTCACAAGTACCCCCGAGGCGATGAGGCCAGTGGTGGGTTGGGTAACCACCGGTCTACCATTTCTCAGCACGCGGTCTGCATAATCCCTCCAAGCTACGCAAAGTTCTTGCGCCTGCCTCGCCCCGGGACGAAACGCGGGCTTAATGATCAGCGTTTCGTGATTTATTTTTGGAAGAGGGTTAAATCGGCGCCGTACGCTGCTCCTCTTCTTAAGCTCTTCACCAGCATCTCGACCAGCGTATACCAAGAGACGTATTTTCCGCCGCGGCATCAGCCTGCTGCCGTAGCCGGAAGCAACGCCACAGATTACACGGGTACAGCGCGCGTCATTCCGGTTATTTCACCCCTTCTACCATCTCATAATTGCTCTGCAGTTACTGTCACAAGCTTAACGCGGAGATCTTATCGGTTTGATTCAAAACCACGATTCCACGCAGTCGAGGATTTTTTTTTGCACCATATATCAATGTAGTTCCTAGCCTTAGCTTCGCTAATATGCAGCTGCAATCTAACGTTAGTGATCATATCCAACGACTGGAAATCGTTTACTAGACGCGTGTGGTCCCCATATACTATGACGCAACAGTATCGCCCCATCATTGTACATGAGGCAGATGAAAAGCGACATAATACGAATGGATCGATATTTCTTATTTTTTGGATTCACGGAAAAACTGACCGAGTAATGTAGTAATCACGTTTTGTTAAATTGGCACCAGCAACGCTATCTGGCGCACCAAAGGGGAAACACGGGGTATCATGTTTATCATATGCTCAAATAACGCGGCTGGTTAGCAGCTAGCTAGATCAGAAGCAATGTTGCACGACTCTGTGTACAAGTAAAGAAAGCTGGTGGCGTCTGTGGCGTTACCGTAGGTGAGGTGCATGAGCTGGCTGGTCGTTGGGTATGTGTTCTTCTCTCTTTCTCCTACTCCATAGCGATGCGCGCATGCATGCATGCATGCATTATACGTGGTGTATGATATATCACTGCAGCAAACACGGGTATATAACGACGTACGAACAGCTCGGCCTATATTTGTAGATGTGTTGAAGATATCAGAGCCGAGCAAAAGGCGTACATATGGGTACAACCGGCGGGGTCACATGCCTCGCACGTCTCTCACAATCAGACACATGTTCCACGTTGTGTGATTTCGACACGGCCGCATTTCTAAATCATGTCGATGCCTGACTGCCTCAGACTGCCATGCTCGGTGGTATATAGGCGATGGCGATCCCATCCCCGGTACCACCGGGTTGTTACCTCATTGTGTTCATACGATATGCTCAATTCGCTTTAAATAGCATTATCTTGTTCGCTTATTCAGACGGCAGTCGGTCAGGTACTGGGAAAGTATCCTCCATCCGTCCCGTATGTCGGTTGGATCGATCGGCAGCGGCGCCACCACCGTCGCTGCCTGTTATACCGAGGGTAATAAATCTTCTTAACACTTTAGGCTTGCCGATATTCTTATATGTTAGACTGCTGCCTTTACGCGCCAACACCGAAGAACGCTACAGCTAGGAACATGTACCAGTCAAACCGACTTACCAAGACAGTTGATTATTTTTACTACTCGATGGAGCTCGAAGGGCCTGCAGATATTTCGACAAATAAGTCATGCTCACAGACCGAGACGGTAAGACGAACAACATCGATGATTGGAAGAGCTGCTGATTGTCGTTGCATTAGCGCTGGTACAGGATCTGGACATGGTCTTCACGCGGTTACTATTACCAAGCACATGGAGTCCGTCGCAGGAAACGTGAGTGAGACCATGACTGAGTCGACAAAATTACAGAAGACATGACGGCGAGTAGAGGTGACACAAATACCAAGAGGTAAGGTAGAGGATATGAGTGTTAACGGATTCTTTCAAGTATCGGAAGAATGAATTTGACATAGACGTTTTATCATAATCCCCGAAGAAGTGACGTGCTTTCCAACGTTTAATTTCATGACAATAAGTCGCCCGAGAAGAGTAAGCAATGTTCGTGCAGTAATAGCTAATAGGATTGAGTGAATCGAGGGAATCGCGAGGCTGCCTTGGTGCCAATGCCTTCTTTCCTTCCTGTCACAATCGCTTAGACTCATCGAGCTCTCCTCTTAACAGGCAAAGTTAACGATCCCCATTAGGGCACGCCACGCTTGCTTGACTAATCGCAATGCGCATGACTTCATAGTTCACGTAGAAAGGCTATTCGTCTCGTACATCCTCGAAACTGTCAGCCTGATTCTATACCTCCCACACAGATGCAAAAGCCTTTTCCTTTATCTGAGCGTACATAAATATGATCAATACATTATAGAGTTCAGCATTACTCGGACAAAGACGAGCACTGCATGAACCGTAAAAGCTGTCTCCCCTTCTCGATTTTCTCTATTTTTGCTGAATCGAATACTTAAGGTGCCCTCACGTTTATCCGCAATGCTAGTACGTGATAAATACAAGGAAGGGTTGGCAAAGTGATGCAATGTAACGTAACGCAAGTGAGCTCGTCTAAGAGCGAAATGGCGTGACGACGTGTAGCGCAACCCAGATCTGTCACACGGAAGGGACCTCCGCGTTGGTGGATCACGTGATCAGGTAGGTAGGTATCGAGGTGAAGCAAAGGTGAGGGCAGCTCATTCATCAACCACGTTTAACTACGCGGTTCGTTCTACGTATTACGAGCGTCAGCCGAAGAGGAAAAGGGGGCACATATCAGAGCACGTGATTCGTGATTCCCAGCTCGTTTACGCCGCCGCGCGTATTGCAATCGAGCGCTTCAAAGCAGCCGCGCGCCGGTTGCATAATGCCTTGCAAATGATAACGAGATAGGTATCCATCCTTCTCTACGTGTCTTCCGTAGGGAAAGTTAAAGGTTCAATCTAGGTATAGAGCGGAATTCTTTGACCGAAGAAAAATTCCACGATCACTTGATGTATTCACGTGGGAATCCGTACAGCCTCTGGTACTGAGATTTTCCCGAAGTAGTTTCGTCGGTCAGTACGGGAAATCTCAAAGAGAAATCCAGCCCGTCTCTCAGACACCTGCAAACTCGAGATGACATTCAGTTCCGATGAGTCCGACCTCGGCAAGGTCGAATAAGGAACCCTGACGTCCGCTTCGACTGGCAGGTGTCGTTCGTGAGGAACATGATTGGTGACTCTCGTTCTTGACGCAGCGGGATGCCGCCTAGCTGCATAACAGTACAACGTTCCGTTATAACTGCACACCGTTTTACTGTTCCCGGCCAAAGAAGTTCGAGATAAGATGTATTGCTATCTAGTTAACTCATATTCGTGTATCGTTTGGATAAAAACAAAACACAAAATTATTACTCTTTGAAGGAGAATAATTAGGATAAAAGTAATAAATCTGAAAAACGAATCGAGATAAACAGCTCAGAATATCTGTATCTGAAATTTCTAATCGCGTGCCGGCCTACAGGCTTCAACGATGACACAGTGCTGGCCGTAGTATCATTTGATGGCCAGTGTATGGGACTCGATTCAGGAAGACAGTGGAGACAGGGGTTGACACGAGCACAATGCGCGAGTTGACGGAGTTTTTACGTCAAACAATAGATGGTTCAGCAGAAGGAAAACATCCTTTGTGTCGCGTGAACGAAGTGTGAAATGGAAACACTTCTTTGGATAGTGGAATTATCCGGGTAAGCTACTGCAAGTGGACAAGAAGTTATACGAGTGATGAGCACCAGACGCAATCTTTAAAGTGATTACGAGCATTCCTCTTCCCCCGGTTTTCACCCTTGAATTGTATAATCATTTAAAGAAATCCCGGACGTGAAACTCTGGGTATTTGGAAAAAGCTTCCTAATAATATATGGCACCAATTTATAGCGATCTCTCAGATTCAGTGATAATTCATTCGGATTATTGTTACTTCTAACCTCGGGCTATGGCATTCATCACCGATGTGATTCCATGCCTGGTCATTACTGCGGCCCTCGGTATAACAATGGTGCATATCTTCTAGCTGGTTCATGTGTGGGTTATACGTAGCAGAGCATATGATCGTGGCTGATCTTGCGGCATAATGGCGTTGCAGTGAAAACGACTCACCGCCAGCTGGCGATGGAGGAGTCATCGTGAAGCAACCACGAGTATGAAAACGTGAGTGATGGCTCGAGGATGGGGAACACGATCTACAGCTCATTACCATTATCTATCTCGTATCGGCGTACATATAACAGTTATACACTAGGAAATTAGGACCGCGGCAAGTTCGACGAAGAACATTGTACGATTGCAGAAGAGTACGTAACGTTTAGTGAGCACAAGTGTAACAGTGCAGAGTAAAAGGGAATGACGTATGAAATCAAACATAGAGAGAGAAATTGAGAGAAAAAAGCGTGGAAGAATCAGGGGAATCCAGAATATTTTTTTCTAATCGGCTTGCGCAATATCAAGAATTGTTGATGCTTGCCTGAAACGATCGGTTGAAGGCTTGATAGACATCGGATTATTGACAGATGATGAGATGAAGCGGGTTGAAAGAGAGAAAGCGCGCACGTGGCTGAACGGACCAATTAGTCCCAGCGACGAGATTGTAGTCGCGGTTAGGAGGAAACCAGGCCCGCCGATCGCTGACCGATGACCGACCACGCGCTGCTCCATCAGAAACCATTAACGGCCGCCAAAGTAGTGGTCAAAATCCATTCACATGAGGAAATACCGCTTTCTACTTATTCGGATTTGCATAGGCCAAAAATTAGAAACCGATATTATTAAGATGTTGCTTTTTTTTGTTTTTTTTTGATGATACGTGCAGTGGCACGTGCTAATGCAGCGGGCGATAGTTGATCAAGATTCTTCGCAATTATGTAAGTGAAAATTCACCGCAAAAACTTTGCATTTGGCATTTAGCTTTGCATTATATTAAACACAGCTGTAATCTCAGTTTTCTTCGCCTCGAAACTTATGATTAGCTAACAATCAGATTATTACTGCCACACACCGTGGCGGCTCCATCAGTTCCTAGCCCGGTGGCCCGGTGGTGCCGAGTAAAGGTCTCTCTCTCTCGGTAAATTACAGGAAGCTGCGGACCACCCGGAAGGTCTTCAGATTACTACCAAGGGTGGTCCAAGACCAATTCGTACTTGCAATCAAGCTCGGAATCAAGGACCCTCCAAGGTCAGCCGAATTAATCGGACGAAAGCAAGATGGGTTTGGTCCATGATGAAGAAGAGGAATGAAGGTGTAGATATAGTATTGAAATCGGCTGATGAATATTTTCTTCCCATCGGTTGCCGCGATGCGATGTTATGCGATGCTATGCAATGTAATGCAAAGCGTTCGTGCTTTGTCTCGACTCACGATTATCGCTTATTAATGATTAATTGATTGCTGCGGCAAGCCCGTTGCAGAGTGTGGTACGTGTGTGAAGGTGTTACATGTTAACTCCGATGTAACAAGAGGTCAACTTGGTTCAGATCATGCTCTGCTCTTGCTCGTTAGAAAGTATGGGTAGGTATACCCTACGCGACGTGCGCCAGTCGATCACCCAAAGAACGGGACGAACTCGTATGGGAAGAGGCCGAGAAACGGATACGGAATTGAAACCCTTTTCCACCGTCAAAGCTTACCCGGAGACGCACCTTGATATCCTATCGCTTTTTAGTTTCTCAATTACGGAACTTCGTTACACGTCTTTGCTCGACATTGATCCCATTAAAAAGCGATAATGAAACTATTTCCCTCAAGTACCCCGATCTGTATTTGGTAACCCTCAATAATGATCTAAGGAGTCTAGCCGTTCATTTAACGTAACAAAAAGTTGCTGGACGTAAAAAATGTGCTTTTCAAAAAAATGAAAGATAACCTTTTCGCGCATCAGCAGAGAACGAATGCGAATGTTTCTTGGACTTTGGACAGGAAATCCTTGATAGGTAGTAGCGTGAAGCAGGGTTTGGTAGAAGCGCAATGTCGCCGGAAGAGATTACCTTAGCGGAGATGAAGGTAGTAGGAAGAGAAGAGTTTAGCAGACCGTTGCACAATTCTCAAGTTTTATTTAGTAAGTATGTATATACGTCCATACATACGTATATATACGACGGGATGAACCACGGCGGGGAAAGTTGAATCTTGCGAGACTTGATTTAGTAGACAAAATCCTTAACTGGATCTCTCGCTCGACTAGAGTCGAGCGGAGTGGAGTGGATTGAAGCAAACTCGAGACTCCGTTCGAGTCGTCACATTGGTGCTGAGAGTGGGTATAAACCTCTCGAGATAGATCGGTTGTGTAACCCCCCCTACAAGCTATCCAAGTATCCACACATCGTGGAATAGATTTTATTATACACGCGCGATCACGCAACCGATTGGCTACACGTTGTGCTACACGAACCTCTGTGCCGACGTCTCTGTTGTTCTCCCCTCTTTTTTTTTCACCTAATATCTTTTTTCCTCGAGTGACAATACAAGGACGCAGACCGACCAGGTGCTCCGCGATTAAATATAACACCGACCGCATGCAACGGTATCCGAGAAAGTGACGGGACTCAGTTCTCTTATCCTGCAAACACCTCCACAAGGGGAAACTCGAGCAAAATGAACAATTGAGATATTTTTTTATCTCTGGCGAGTATTGCACAGTATCGGTGAGACACGTTTCAGGCTGACTTCAGAAACTCTCGGTAATGGTGTATAACGATCGATGAACAATGTTCATGGACGAATTTTAACACGCTTCGATTCGCAACTAAGCGACGATTCTCAACGCATATGTTTATGCCAGATTTTATCAGGTAAAAAATCTATTTTCCTAACCGTAAATTTTATCGGCCTAGCACGTGTCCCGTTAAATTGTCTAATTAGCATACCTAATTACAACGAATAGCCTAATGTGTCACTTGGGCAGATGATACCTGCAAGGATGCGTAGTGTAGAGTTTCCAGAACTTTTTCATTTCAAAAACGGAAATGACTTATACTTTTGACATTAATTTTTTTCCTCAATTTTCTTCGCGTCTATTTGCAAATAAATTGATACCATACTACCGTAAGAGCTGTCAATCTTTTCCAATGCGCGATTTCAACTCTCTAGGCAATGTTCAACCTTACAAAACATGTGTCAAACAGTCAACCAACGAATCTCTTTATTTCCGTATTTTCTATCATGTCGTCGTGTCTACGTCTTTAAACTGCAGAGTATCTGCCACGGAAATAAGTTCGTTTTTTCTTCTTGTTATTTTCTTACTTTTGTTACAACCGAAGCACGAAAGACCGCGAATAAACCGATAATAAAAACTGTATCACAATTTCTGCACATGCGGCAGCCGACTGCGGCGCGTGTTATATATGGCGCATGCATGGAACCTAGACGACAGGGAAATTTCACCGGTACAATCTCGCTATGCCGAGGTCCCTGTATGTTCGAGAGAAAGCGAGTCAGGGACTAAGTCTCGTGTATCCGAGGTGTCCGGAAGGTAAGAACACGTCGGGATGTTGAAGGCACCGCTGCAAGTCCCCACTGCATGCAGCGGGGTCATTACAACGCTCCCTGGGACCGCGACGTCGACGGAATGGACCCGTACGTCTTCCTGCTCCTGTCCAATTGACTGATGTGTCTATACCCGCGGCACTACTTTATTCGCTGAAATACCTACTCCGCAGCTGCATCGAGTACTGCCTATTCCCCGATCGAGGATAAATCGAAATATCGTCTGCATAGCCGTAACAGTAATCGCGATTTTCCACGACGGACACTACTGATCACACCATGGGGACTTGGACTGATTTCTAGTAAGTGCAAAGTAGTCGAGCTGTATATACAGTCAGTGGTTAACGTTTAGGTTGTCTGTCGACGCGTGGCATGCGAAGTTCATGGAATGTTACGAACAAGAATAGCTAAGATAATAGTGGTGGAGAAACTCACCTGGGCATACTCGGAGCATATATCGATGGACGAGACGTAGTTGACGACATCGTCGACGGACCACCTGTTGACGGACTGACCATCGCCGCAAGGCATGTGACCGCATAATGATGGACACCTGACGGGTGGCGGTGTGCTGGTACGTTGGGCTGGTTTTGGCTTGGGCGAGACGCTTTCCGGCCTCTTAATTTCAGTCCGCTGTCTCTTACGGGGTGCGAATCCCCCGGAATTCGAGAGATCGAGAGGACTCGTCACAGCCGCGTCCCTCTTGTTAGCTCCTGGTGATCGGGACAAATGCGAAGAGGACGGGTTCAGAACTCCGATATCGAGAAAGGTGACCAAAGGCAAGTCAAGAAAAGATAGGCACTCACCCTTCAGGTAAGTCTCGAGCTCGGCTACGTTCTGCGCCGCGTTGGCGGTCCTGACCATGTGGATGAGGGCCTGCGTCGAGGACATATCGAGCATCGCTGGGAAGACTGGATTGTTGAACACTGTTTCCTGCTTCTGCTCTTTCGCGTCGTTATTCGACAGAGGTGAGGTCGTCGGGACGGTTTGTGGCTGAGGTGCGACCAGGGGTGCCATGAGGCCCACAAATGGCGCTGATCCGGCCTTGAAAGCCGGAAACCTCGGATCGAGACCGGGTGTAAACCCGTTTCTCGGGGTGCTGAAGTAGCTGAAAGAGAGAAAAAGATATTCTCGTTCACGATGTGTGCAAGGAGAAACGACAGGTTTTTCCGCGATGACAGATTCCCGATGCTGCGCGTACACGGAACGCGTTTTATATCGCGTGCGGAATGCGACAGGCGAGGTGTGGACAGATATTCCAATTTTTCTAATTACCATTGCGTGATCGTTTGGCGATCATTTGAAATTCTTTGCCGGTTACAGACACGCGTTACGTGCAGTTAGGTACACATTTCATCTGTACCTACGAGTCTCTCGTACCTCGCAGCTATATCGCCTCACAGATACGATCGCGCACTGTCGAACGAATTATGAAATTATAAACCCGTGCGACATGGTTCAGCCGTGCGACGCCTAGCCGGCCAACGCGCGATATGTGTGTAATGCATGTGTACAATATTTGTACCGTGGAATTAGGCGTCACCAACTGTGCAGACCACTGATAAGATCGAGAAACCCGATTTGTCACCTCGCCTCGTCGTGTCGGTAAACGGGTATGTCGGATAATTTGAATTTTGTTTTGCTCTATTCTTTTTTCACGTGTATCTCTCTACGATATAGCTATATTATACAATCACGATTTATCGATGTATACACAAATGTGTATATATATATATATATATATATATATGTATATATATACATATATCAGTTTTCCCAATGTGACAAATCGTCGCAGATCTTGGTTCTAGATTAATAAAGTCTCAACGAATGAGAACGAGTATTTAAATAATTCGTAATAATTCAGCCTGTTATTACTGTTTATCCAAAGTTGAAAGACTCTCCGAACGAGTTAATGAGAGACAAAGATAATAAGAATATAACTTGTGTGTCTCGCTTACTCGTTCGGATGGGCGTTATTGTACTTCGCTGCGAGACTCCTCATGAAGTCGCTGTAGTTTCTGCCCATCATCTGCTCCATGTGCTTGAGATGATGCGGAGGCTGGGGGCCTTCCGGTCCCCCGAGTGACGTCGCATTAGGAGGCGTACCTGGATGACTCAGCGACAGCGGGGTCACGCTCCTTGACGACGTCGAATTATTGTCGGGTGTTAGCCGCTCCGTTTTTACCTGTAATACAAAATTCAAGCCCCGTTGTCATCTACTCACGCTTCAAAGGGAAAATCAGTTGAAGAAGAAGAAAAATCGTAAGAAATAGGGACCGTGGTGGAAAATTTCAGGCGATTATTGGACACGCGTCGAACACAGCGCCATGCTTATCCGGCACATGAGATTAGACTTATTGTTCGTTGATAATCCGACGTTATCCGACAGCCGTCTACCGGTAACAGGGTAAATTCTGTCTAGATTCACTTAGAAAGACCTCAAGGTAGGTAAGCACATACATGCACGGACATAGTCAGAAGCAGGGAAATATCTCCTAGCATTAATCCTACGAACAGATTGCATCTGAGATATGGTAATGAAGGCAGCGTGTGGCGTAACAGTTGACTCCTCGCGGGCAACACCGCCGTGACACTAAGCGTCTCGCGCAAGTCTCGCTTCTTCTTATAATACTGCTGCTGATGCTGACGCTGATGCTGACGCTGCTTCCACTCGGTGCACATACTGTCCTTTCCACAATACACATTGCAAGTCTCTCTACGTGTACAATACAAACACACTCTACAGAAAAGACAACAGAATAAACAAACGAATCGTTACTCGTCTCTCGCAGCGGTCTGACAAGGAAGGTATTCCATGTCGATCTCATGATCTTGCCGATTGGATTTATTTTTTAACGTGTCGTATTAGAGTAAAAACTATGCGACACGTTTTTTTTGTTTACCTGCCATTAAACACTTGGAGGGGGTGAAAACGACCCCTAAATATGGATACTCAACGGGGTGATTTCTTAATGCACTTGATGGATTTTAATGAAACCAACGCTGAAATGTTTTACTGATATGAATAGCCGGTAGATTCTATGAATAGCAACATTACAGCGTTGGTTTGATTCAAATCCGTCTACCACATGAAGAGATCAACCCATCGGGTGCCCATCTTTGGGGATCGTTTTCACCCCCTTAAAGTGTGTTTAATAGTAGATAAAAACAAATACGTGCCAAAAAAATTCCAAAAAAAATTAAATCAGAGAGATCGACCTGAGATACCTTCCTTGTGAGTGAGAAGCCTGTAACCCAGATTTCGAACGGCCTGTCAATAAGTCTGAAAAGTATATGAAAAGAATATTCTGGGGGTAAAAAATCTGGCACAAAAATTAATGCACGATCACCAGCCTCTGGTGGACTATCGTGGGGTTTGACTTGACCAATCCTGATGGACTTGGAGCACAGTTATCTCACCTGAGCGGTGTCGAGTCCGTTTTGATTCTGCCGCCTGCGACCCCGAGGCGGCCTGGGGGTTGCGGCTCCAGAAAGGTGCGCACCCTGAGGGCTGCCGCCCCGGGCGTCCCTGCCGTCCACCGCTGCGTTAGCAGCCAGGGTGTCACCGTCGTTCGTCTCCGTGTGAGTCGCTAGATCGGCCGCTTCACCGCGGTCCCCAACTCGAGTACCGCCACCCGAGGATACGGTCTCACCCGCCACCTCACCTGAAACGATAAAAAAAACCCTTAATTGCAGCTAATTTTACGCTGGACGCAGGACAAAGTGAGGAGGGGACAGAATCGTTCACGTTTCCAACTGCAGTCATCCGTCGCACACCTTCGTTCAAGCTGGCTTTGAGTTTCCACATGTCAAAACCTGGTTCTGTTCATTCGTCATACTTGCATTATAATACATGAGAACAAGGAGATTGACTACCGTTGAGGCAGATGTACCGTGTACATCGCTCTGAATTCTTTGATGCTGTGTATTTCCGAAGCAGAGTTATACCGCAGTGCGGATCGTCATGCACCAGTGAAAATATGGTCGACCGTTCGACTCGAATGATTACAAACTGTAACGAATGGCCGCTGCCGTCGTCGTCGTTGAGTATCGATCTTGGTTGGCAAGAAACGACCGCTTATTGGTATCCAGAGGTCGCCTTGTGGTTAGAGTTTACGTGTATCTAATTATTCCGCCGCATATTTTGACCTTCAATGCCTTCTGTCGATCAGTCCACTTCCTGCTTATCCATGAGATTCATTCCAGAAGCGAAAAATTCCGAAAGATTCAAATACAGGGCACTTTACGGACAAAAATGCCGCAAGCTTTCTTGAATTTCTCAGGTAAAAAGAAATTCTACAGCTCTGTCTTTTCTTTTTGTTTCTCATTTTCTACAATATATCTGAGATCGATCGCGACTGAGCATAGAACTCGAATGATCCTGGTTGACAATCAGATAGCAGAAATGTCGGAGGTGCTGGATCGTAAGGAAGGTACAGCATGGACGCGTACATATGAGAATAAGTTTATTATCTACTCGAAGATAAAGATAAGCAAGGCATTCGGAGTCCGCGGTATGAGGTTGTATAAACATCATGCCTCGGAGATGCAGAAGTCAATTAATTTTACAGTGACAATTTCTAAAGATAATTAATCGGCGTAGTACTAAGTATACGAAGTGTGCATGCTCGTATATATTGGTAAGACCGGGTGCGTGTGTACATTTCTAACGTCTAATACCGCGCACGACTCGATTTCAACTCGTGTGTGTGTGTGTGTGTGTGAGTGTCTGTGCCTGCGTTTGTTTTTCAATATACGTGCGCAAAGGAATAAGATCAGAATCAAGTTCCCACCGCGGGTAATTACCGTAATTAAAATCTTGTCGGTTGTAAATTTGTCCTCCCTTCTTTCGTTCTCTACTCGCTTTTTCGTACGTACCTACACGTATCCCATGGATGCAATGCGCGTGTATAATGAACGGACGAGCGTGTACCTAAAAACCAATAAATGACAAGGAAATGTCTCCACGCGGGGGAATATGAGCCAACGAGTGGATAAAATACCACCGCATAAAATAGAACCTAATTATTCGAAGGCCTTCGTTACACGCTTTGCCGATCTTCTTGGTTTCTCGCGCGTACACGCATGCGGTAATGTAGTATATTCTGAAATGAAGATATAAACCGCGCTCATTCCGCACCGCGTTTTCCGATTGACTACTACTAGGCACTTGTGAATAAGCCCTGCACCTAATTAAAAAATACAATCCGAGAACTTCGCGCGCTGTAATCAGATTTTCGGAGAGTATGACAGACGCTGTTATCCTGCGTGTACAGTACAGGCACCTGAATACCTGTTATAAAACTAAAAAACTGCATCCTCGGCGACGCCCGAAGGCGCGCACGCTCGAAGTCTCACAAGGCAATAAACTTGCGCAGCGCGTAAAGTTGGTTTATCGCTTTTCACTCGTTTTTTCCCATTCGTTTCTTCATTTTTCCTCACTTTGCTTTCTCCTTCTTCTTATTTCACATTATATCAGGATCCAATGTCCGCAGCCGCGGTACGCGAAGAAAGAAATGACATCGTATCTCTCTTGGATATCTCACTCACGCATTAAAATTTCAGTTTTATTTTTCACCCCGGTCAGGTGTATTTTAATACTATATACTGTTACATGGCGGATGGCGGATGATACCGCATGGGTGGCATGTATGAAATTTTCAGCAGTCAAAAATTCCCAAAGTATAGATTTATACGCCTGACGCAGAAAATATAAACTTGTACTGTACCCACACAATAATTTCGTAACCTAATCAACATCGCTGCACAAGTTTTCATCAGTATTTATCGTGACTGGTTAATTGTAAAAACTTCACATACCTACGTGTTCATATAAGATTGAGTTATTTACTCCAAATATTATGATTGGTAGATTTTTGTATACCTAGAACTACCATGAATTGTTGATTGTCAATAAACTAAAACAAGTCTGAGAACCTGAGTTCGCCAAGAAAACTAATTACGCAAGCAAGTCTCCTCAGTGAACGCTTTTTCACTTGAACATTTCAATTGAATCAGTTATAGGAATGAACAGCGAAAATGTTTTGAAATCATTTTTTCTCTTTCCTTCTTGTCTACGTTTCAAAAACCTGTCCCGCGTAAAGCAGGTGGACTTATTTGTCATAGTTTTTTGTCACCTGTTTACTTAACTCTCTCATACTCATCCGGGAGTTCGATGTGGTTGACAACTGGCAAGTAGTTGCAGAGTAGCACTGCAAGACGACAAGATGTTTAAACTATTTACGTACAAAGTGGCTCCTCGGAACGGTGAAGAATAATTATGATTATTTCACCAGCTCTCGGATACACACGCGCGGGTAAACCAGTGAAGTCGCCGAGTGGTTCTAGGCGGGCATCCATCGGTTCTATAGTCACGTTCGCAATGAGCCCGAATATCATTTAAATAGCGTTAATAGCAGGTGCACGTTTCGGTTAAACACACCTCGTATTACCCGAACACAACTTGCGTGGGATTGTATGGTAGCTACTTCGGTATATCCGACGTCTTTCTTGTTGCGCACCACACGCGACCGCGCCTACTCAAAGATCCACTCGACGTCGTCACACTCTTTTTCATGCAGCCGGTAATCGAAACGAGAGGTATATTTTCTCCAATCAAATAAAATATAGATTTCACCAAAAGGGGGAGAGAGAGAGAAATAGAAGGAGAACGAAACGAGAAGCTCGGAAAGGTTGCGAGATCGATCCACGAATGGATAAATAATCAAATTTTCTCGTTATGTAAGTTATCATCCGTACATAGATGAAAAAAATTATATGCTTCTCGTGGGGAATGCGAGGTGGCAGAAACGGATTCATTAGCCGGTACGAATTTCCATAATTGGGCAGTAATTCGGAGTCGTAAACTTTCCGAGGTTGTTAGGAACGTTTCGCCCCGGTGGACATAATCCTTGCGTAGTAAACTAACACGTGGCGTTAATTCTCTGTCTCTTTCTCTTTCTCTCTATCTCTCTCTCTTCCTCAATCCAAATACGTGAAAATTTTTGTAACCTCTTCTAGGAACGGCTCGACAAAAATATACTAGGTGATAAAAATTTCAATCACGATGAACGATCAAGCTACTCAATGAAATTCCGTGTATGGAGAAAAAAAAAAAAAACACTTCGGTTGCAAGAAGTTCAATAAAATTGTCCCGCGACTCAATGACAAGGATCAAGAAAGTTAAAGAAATGAAGAAAAATTAAACGTCACCATATCTCTCCGCATTCCATCGGACCGTGATCGGAATTGATCGAATCGCCAATCGATTTACCAAGACCTGACCGACCGTTTCAAAGTTCCGCGAGCTGACACAGCCGCCCTGATCCCTGAACAAACGCGCACTCCTCGTTCAAGGATCCTGTGCAAGGAATCCACGACAAGTGGCGCTAGGATGGGAGGATTTATGTTGGCAATAAATGGAGGGATCGGTATTACCCGTAATTCTTGGCCGCAGCGATTGCCCAGTGTTACGTGTAGCTTTGCGGTAGTTTCCCGCTTTGTATTCATCCGAAAGAGGGACAAAGGTCAGTGTCCGGTAGCCGCTCGGAATACATCCGATAATTTATGGCAGTCGTTAACGGCGCAGAATCTTCGCCGAGCAAGGCGAACTCCCCTACCTTCAGAGCCGAAACTGCACTCCGTCGGCGATCTTATCAGGTCGCGCACCTTGGCTCCTTCGTTCGCCAAAGATAACCCAACCAGCTATCTCCACCGTCTTTTCGGAGTTTGCGGGAGGCGGGAATGCAGCCCCTTCGGGCATTGTTGTTGTCGTAAAATGGCACCCCCAGCCTGCGGGTGATGCAAGGTGTGCGTCAGGTTGACCATGGTGCTCGCATGGCGATCAAGATAGCTTTGGCAAATCGGAAAAATTTATGGCCGCTCGGTCAAGTCGGGTAATCACTTTGCTGTGGTGATCGTCAGAAATTGACGATGGGTCGTAGGTCATACTTTATACCGTATAAGACGATAAAATTACCGTTTTAGAACAAGGTTAACGAATACTCGGTTTGCATAAAGTTCGTTCCAGTTAGTTGACCGTTGATCCGATTCCGCTACACGATATTTATCGTCAATGAACATCTTCTATTTTTCCCATCAGCTGTCAAAGTCAACTCTTCTCTTACCGCTCATGATTTCCCCTCGCGTCAGTCCGTACATAAAATTCCTTCTATCGTTTTTGACGTTTCTTTTTTTTTCTTCGATATATAAGTATCAGAGAGCGTTGGCGTGGCAGTCGTCGTCGCACGGAAGGTTTGCCTGTCCGATCGGCGTTGGCATACACGGGAGAGATCGAGGAAAGACGCGTGGTCGAACGTAAGAGCGTGAATGGTTATCGAATGGTAGCATCGATATTTGAATAATTTTAACGAGCAGACAACCTGCACAAGCGATAACGCGTCGCTGCGCATACTGTGGTAGAGGTATCGATGGCCGCGTGTTGGTCAGAGAATCCGATGACGATGACGATAATTGCCGCGTTTCGTATATATGCAGGTACCCGCGTATGAGATATACAAGGTACGAGGACACGTCGTACCCAAAATTACACCAGCAGCCCGTCAACACTCCGTCGTTTCGGTTACAAGTCACATTAAAGTTACAACGGGAACAAGTCACTCGGAAATACTCGCGCCAGCATCGACGATGTGATAAATCATTCAACTTTTCGACCCATGGTTCACAAAGTTATCCCGATGAACGAGGGGACATTTGTCTGAACGATAAATATTTGAATAAAATTCGAGTCACTTTAGTAGGATCTTTCAGTCCTTCTTGAAGCGTGTTTCGTAAATGGGCATAAAAGGCGATAATATGCGTAGCTGTATGCACATCGTGTAGACCTAAACGCGGGAAAAAAACTCGAGATAAATATATTTTTAAAATCGGTTAGCTGCTGGGGCGATTTGTGTACGGTGTGTGTGTGTGTGCGTATGTGTAAACTAGAAATAACCGCGTAGGCTTAAGACACGCCTTGTACGGAATCAACGATTAGGTTGGTTCGTGGTTAGAAGAAGCGGACCCTCAACGCCAGAGTCCGTCAACCGTGGCAAAGCTCTTCTTTTGCTTACTCCCATCAACGCTGTTCGACATCGTCGTCCAGCTGTCTGTCGGCAGTTCATATGTAATAAGATCCGTAAGTTGGTAATGTATTATACGTGTGTAGAGGAGGTATGTTATACGAATATAACACACGTCAGGTCGGATGTCGAAACGCATTGAATGGGACGGAATCTTGTCTTCCTTTTCACTTCCTCCATTTCTTAGATATATTGGAAAACCGAACAAATTGCAATTCCTCTTTCATCTGTCCACGTGTGCTTTTACTTCTTCTTCTTCTTCTTCTTCTTCTTCTTCATCTTCATTTTCTTCTTTCCCCTTTTCTCCATCGGCAGCAACGGGTCCGCGATTTGATATATTCACTCGTCGAGAGAACGAGGATAAGAAAGAAAAGAGAAAGAAGGGAGACAGTGTGTTTG
Organism: Neodiprion lecontei; assembly: GCF_021901455.1. Lineage (NCBI taxonomy): Eukaryota > Metazoa > Arthropoda > Insecta > Hymenoptera > Diprionidae > Neodiprion > Neodiprion lecontei. The sequence goes on along the minus strand of NC_060263.1, from coordinate 1,483,764 downwards.
CTACGGAGGATGGAGAAGAAGCGCGACTTGCGATCCAGCAGCAAGACATACCTGCACCCGGTCCGAAGCAGGGCGAGATAACAACGCGGGTAACTTGGGATCGCAATTAAACGGCACAAAAAGGTCGGCCCTTGGGGCACGCGACACGACTTGCCACTCAGCGATACTCGTTCAACTGACGTTCCTGTGATCCGCTTCGTAGTTTGCGGTCACTCCTGCCGGTGCAGCAGCTGCCGACGAGACGAGGAGATCATGCGGGGTTGATTGAACCGTGATTATAGCTTCGGGTACGCACAATGCAGCTGGTATCTAACAAACTGCAAAATTCTGGAGCTACGTAAGCTCAGTGATAATCACGCGTACCACAGAGTGGAGAATCGCAGTGTCGACAACATCGCGCCACGCGAGGATACAAGATGTAGGATACAGGTACTCGTGTCTTTTCGGATACGAACGTTACTTGCGGTATCCGTCGCGGTTATACTCGCTGCAAATCGAGAGCCGTGGGCAACGAAATCAGAGAAATGACACCTGGGTCGTTTGTCACTGGCTCTACGTAACTCTGCAGGGCTTACGACTCGGTGTTTTTCTTATACTTACTCGCAGCAGCACCCGGTCTCTCTGCCTGCTATCCGTCTCTCGACAGACGTGTACATACATAATACTTGATCGCAGTTAGGTATACTTGGTATACTTGAACAGGTGCGTAATATACTTACACACTGCACTATATGGCGTACATAATTCGTATATGCATATTTGCTTACGCACACGAACGAACACAGAGGCAAATGGGTGCGTGCATTAGAACACGCCGTCAACTCGTACGGATGCAGGCATGATCTACGTTTCGCATACAAATATAAGTATAACGTGGCACAACATATGCGGAGAGCCGGTGATGAGTATTACACACGGGATCCATTCCATACCGTTTTTCAGGCTGGTCAAATATTCACAGGGCAAAGCCCGCGTCGGGCAAGCAAATAACTCGACGGACTACTATAACCAGGAGTCGAAAGCTCCGACGGTTATGATATTTGCTGAACGTGTTCGGGCTAGTCCACCACCACCAGCCGTGTAGCTACCGCCGCTTCTATATGGAGTTGGTTCGTTCGTTCGTTCGTTCATTTGGTCGACTTTAACACAAGTGGGTACCTAATTAAAAAGCCGTTCAAGCACAGGTACATGTCCTGGGTACAAAAACGGCTCTATTGCGCACAGTGAAACACGCACGTTTCATCGGCTGGCGTGCAGACTTTTCAACACGGGGAAAACTTTGTGGTAGCGGAAAACGGGACTGACGAATTAATTACGTACGCGATTCCGATCGACTCCGCACGAGACTCCCTAATTCGAATTTTTTAATCGACAAGTCGACGTTTTCGAGCACAGTCCGAATACACGGCAATCCTACCGCGTTCCTCGAGTATTATTGGCGCAATGTCGAAAAATGCGACCAGACAATCGTACCTACTTGGACCAAGACGTAAGATGACCCCTTAGGCGCAAACGTTCCACGGCGGTACCGAGACGACAAATGAGTTCTGCTTTGTAGCCAGTTAGTAATGGTAAGAGAAAGGTGTAGCAATCTATAAGAGGCTTACCGTTGTTAACGATAGCTGTAACACGTGAGCGATGTTAGTTGATTTTAACACGTCGTTACGAGATTTCACACCCTGGGTGTACCTTCGCGAAGAGAAGAGAAGGTTTTCTAAGGCGTCCACCAAATCGGTCCGACCAGAACGTCCGTCCATCTCCGGGGTGGTGCAGCGAGGTACGGGGCGAACAATGCTCAGGCTGTTGGTTCAATTTCTCGCACATCTATTTCCAAACAATTTTACTCGTGTGTTTTATTTCCCTTCGTATCTTTTTTTCCTTTTATTTATTATTATTATTGTTATTTTATATATTTTTTTTTATCACACGTCCGCGGCTTTCAGAAGACGCACGTGATGCAGCTCGACTGCCACCGCCGCATCATCGGGAGCGATTCAACGACGAAGTTTACTTTACGATCACACCGAGCAAAGGAGGAGGTCGTGCTCAGAAGCAGAAGTAGCAGCAGCAAAAGCATACCTGCCTACCACACTGTACCATCGGGTTTTATTTATTTATTGACGTGTTAGTTTACCGGTGCGACGTTTATACCTCCTCCTCGGTAAGAAGAAGATAAAGATAAAGAAAAAGAAGGTGAGTTTCTGCAGTTTGTTCACAAAATCATCACGCCCCGCCGCCTCATCTCCTAAACCCGTATTTATAGGTGCTACTTCTTCGGCGTCAGGTGAGTATACACACAGACTCTCGACACCCGTTCGTTCCTCTTCTTTCTGCAGAGCTCTCATCCGCGGAGATTCAGCGCTGCGATACAGTTAGGCAAATAGAGGATTCGGGTTCCTAGACTTGATTCATATACTCTCCTACGGTGCGTATTATATGTAGTGCGTGCCTGTAATAGGCGTGCTACAAAAAAAATACGAGTTCTCGTAAACGGTAACAAGCTTCATACCCTTCACGTCGTATATTCGACGGCTAATTGTTCCGACTCGTCACGACTCGAGATATCTATGTGACGAAATAGCCGAGAATCTTCCGTAAGAGCGTGCAAGGCATCTGAATAAAATCGCATACGAATACACCACGCAAGGCGTCAGCTTAAGCCGACCCACCTGAATTCGTACAATCCGGTTTCAGTTACGCACGAAGAGATTTAGGAGGTACTTTTTCTTATTCTACGTTAAATTCGCTGAATTAAATACCATATCATAGAAGCGAATACGTTGGTGAACTCTGATGCCGAAAAAATTTTGTTCATCATCGCGGTTAATCGACGCGCAACTTCCGCCGGTTATTCTACGAAGTAAACACTTGAAAAAGAAAACAAAAAGGAATAGAGAGAAGAAAAGGGAGAAAATAGAATAAAATAAAATAAAATAAAATACAGAAATAAATAGGTGTGCGGCTAGGACGTAGCCGAATACAGTGTGATCGGAGGAACTCGAAGTAGTAGCCAGACGGTGCCGAATGGCGGTGTGGTGGGGAGCATAAATTATCCTGCACAGCCTCTTGGTAAACGAATTGACCCGCGGGGTCAAAAAAGAAGTGCTGTGTGACAGGAATAATAATTGCCGGGGAATGTGTTTTGGGTAGCATTAATTATTCCCGCGTTAAAAGCTTCTTCGGATAGATTATTATATTATATTATACATTAGTAAAGCAAAGAATGTCGCGTATAGCCCCGATGACCCTGCATACCAACCCTGGTTTGACCTCCGAATAATTTTGAAGATAAGTATTTTCCGTTCGTCGACGAAGCATCCGTATCTTCTCGTTTTCAACAATCACGGATGTAAATCTAAACAATGAATCATTACGGGACTAGATTGCGGAGATGAAATTTTCAATCAAGGTTTAATTCCGGACGGCATAATTAACCAGTCACGATAGCGAAGACAGCGATCGCTGTTCAAAGCCACGGAAAACGTGAACGGAACGCTTTCACCGCAAGGTGCGAGTAGCCATTTACTGGATATTTAATTAGTAAGGTGATATTCTCAAATTTCTCCAAACGGACCGAGATCTTTAGCGCCACTATATGCCAGTCTCTGACAAATTATCAATCAAATAAGAATAAGAAATGGAAGAAGATAATGAGGAAGAGATTCGGAAGCCAAGATATATTCGAGTCGCTGCTTTGGCACGAACATACTTATGAGGAACCTGAGCCGGATGTATTTCCGTATCGGAGTCGCTTCCTTTCAGACGACGTCACGTCGTTTCCGATACATCCGGGGGCAACTATGCAGTCCAAGTATATCGATTCAATCCCGGAAGACCGTGCAAAGTCGATACTTTCGTAAAATTTAGTCAATTTCTTAGGGAATCTTTATTGATTCTATTCTGTGTCAATTGCCTGCCAAAAAACTATCAATAGCTTCTACATTTAGCACCACAATTTCTTTTGTAGTTTTCATATAAACCAACCAGAAGTTTTCATCAAGAAATCGTACTTGACTTTTGATCGTGCCTCGAATCATTATATTGGACAGTACACCGTACAAAATTGAAGAAAATTCGTCCTGTTACAGGCACCAGATTGATGTCTATTTCCTGTGAACTTCCTAGTTTCAGAAACGAACAATCGTATTCGTAATTTTCAAACAATCTTTCCATCAGATGTGCGACCACATTGAAAAATGTTATACATCCAACAATGTAAATGAACAATATTGTGCTATTTTTGCGCAATACGATGCTAGTAATACCTTCCACTCGTTCGACGACCTGGTTCATTTGAATACATCGCTTTGATCGGCATACCGCAAAGCACTAAATTTTTTTTTGCCGACATTCTGCATTAATTTGTGTAAATATTTGAAATGGTGAACTGTCGTAGGTACTTACCGCTAAAAGGTCATGTGAAAAAGCGTAACCGTTATTCAGCATAATGAAAATCGAGTGCACTAGGAGCGAATGGAGTGGATAGTATCGACGACGCCGACGTCCGTAGGACCGTGGCGTTAAAATCTCTTATGCGACCGTAATGACCTTGGGTCGACCGGGCGTGAGGCGCTCTTTAACAAAGCACGTCAGCTGTTTACAGTCGGAGATATAGCGGGAACGTGTCAGGGAACAGAGCTAAAAGAGCGAAGGTGCGACACAATGGCACGGCCACGTGATCGGCAAGTGTTTATTACTGGCGTGGCGGCGGCGCGGAGCATCGCGGTGTCAGGCGTCCAGGTAGCCGCGCCCCGAGTTTGGAGCGAAGGTCAAACGATGACGGCGACGACGACGACGACGATTCAGTGTCGCTGTCGCTGTCGCTGTCGTTTTCCTCCTCAGCCGAGTTGCTGACTCGAAAAGGGGGCCGCATTCGTGCCATCCAATAAGCAACGCATTCCTCAAACCGATTAGCTCCCATTGTCTCGGTCGGCGTTACCTTCCATACGTTCTTAAACAATTAAGGAAGACTCTCAACCCTGCAGACTCTGGTTGAAAGATTCTAGCTTTTCGCCGACGTTCGGTGGTTCAACCTTTAATCTACGCGGCGGCAAAACTTGGGATCTTTTTTTTTCAAAAGAAGATAGATTTAAAGATTTTGTGTTAGGTAAAAGTTCCCGTCATCCCTGCATTAGAATCTGTAAAACAGATCTCTATCGGACAGCAATAGCGAAGAGTTAATCAGTGGCCTCGACTCATCGCTCGATTACGGATTCAACCGGTGTGTCAATCTTACCGATTCAATATACCGCAACACTCTACTGCGTGTTGCATTGGATTACTATTCACTGTTTCGTATACTTATCACTATTGATCAGTAACTGTTCACTGATTGATATTTAGAGAATGGTGGAGTAGCTCACTACTTTAATTTGTTAAATTTCTAATTCACTCCGATTGCAAAACGACTGTTTACTATTGTGAGTGGCATAACACTTCTAAGAAAACGTCCCTTATAATTAGATTAATTCTTTTCCAAGTCTAAATTTAAAAGCCTGATGGATTTAGGATTGATTTTTAGCGTTAATCGCACCAAACTTTAATAAGAGAACTCGTACCTACAATTCACCATTAACTTTTCGCCGCACAGACCTCATCCTCGTCCATTTCAGCACACAAAGAGCCGCTTCACGGTTACCACGGAAAAGAAACTTCCTGATACTCGACAGTTGAAAGAAATGGCTTTTGGCTTTCAGGATCGTGATCGTCCGAGGCCCCATGGTAGAGAAAATAAGAAACTGGAGAGGTTGAGAAGAAGAAGAAGAAGAAGAAGAAGAAGAAGAAGAAGAAGAAGAAGAAGAAGCGAATTAAGAGACAGTCCTCGGGAAGCAAAGTAAGGATATTTTTTACCGGGATCTTGGATAACGGTTAGAAAAGGATGTACTAAAAACTCTGGTAATTACCGAACGAAAGTTTGGAAGATCCGCGAGCGGGAGTCACAAAGGGACGCCGTCGAGGACCTGATCCCCTGTACACTATAAGGTGGAAATAAAGAAGGAGCCGAGATGGCGGCGGCCTCTTGGCGAGCCTGAAAGAGGGACGCGGGATCCTTGACAGGGCCGGTAATTTTGGTTACCGAGTACCGGGACCGGACGACTACGCGACGTCTCAATCGTACATTCACGGCATTCTCAAGAATCGTCGTAGGGCCCCAGGTGGGTACGGTGACCCCGGTTACGGCCGGAGAAAAACGGCCACGAGGTCATGCCGAGTTGCATTTCGCGAGCGCATCGGACAGATGTCGGCTCGTAAAACAGGGACGAAGCGTTGTCTTCCCATCGTAACTTCCGACTGCAGGATGGCGGCAGGTACCTGCGGCACTCGAAGACCTGCTCCGCGAAGAGAAACCGAGTATAAAAGGCACCGTTGCAGCATGGCATGCAGCGTTGCATCTTGCACCTCGTGCGATGACGCGGCTACTCACCAAGATGGATTATTATAGTGGTTTCTTCGAGGGTTTCTTCTTATTCCTCGGTGAGAAGCGTCATCACGGCGACAAAGGGTCGAGGCTGCCATAGGTCATCCGAAGGTCATGGTAGCCTACCCGACGCCAGTGGCAGCCGGTCTACGAGTCATCTTTGCAGGTACCCACCACTAGCGCATTGCCAATTGTCTGTGTCATTTCGCGTTTTGCGTCAGCTGCGCTGACGTTCCTACCTGGAGACGAATACCTTCCTAGCTGGTTCACAATCAGCGCACAGGTCACCGCGTAGCTGGTACGAGCTATCGCAAAAATTGCTTCGCCATTTTCGTAAACGAGTGAAGTGCGGTGAGTCCTACACGGCGATAGGAACTTCCCGAATGCTCGCTCCGTGTTTTACTGGCAGCCTTTTATCGACGGTTCCAGTTCACTGGAAACAGATTATTGTGCCGTTTCTTCATCTCAGAGTCAGCCTGCGAAGACATTTGTGTAGGTAAAGGTGAGGTGAGGTGAGGTGAGGTAAGGTAAGGAACGAGGCGAGACACGAAGTGAAAACACGTTTTGGGTCGCTCGGAGGACACGCGGCACCTCGACTCTCCCTTCCACCTTTGCCCTCTCCTCATATTCCACCATTCCATTAACCAGCCGCCTTCACCCTTGTACCCGTGTGGTGAAGACCGTGCGCCAAATCATTATTCATCGTGGATGTGGACAAGCTGGATGAAACTGAGGAGTTAAGAGGATTAGCAGACGACGTCGTCGCTTATTCTCTGGTCCTCCTCTGATTCTCACCACCGCCGACTACCTAACTACCTGACCAAAAATGTCGGTGACGCCTCTGGGTGACTGCATGATATTTCAAGATACTTCGCAGTCATAAATTTGCTTCTAATGACTCTCAAGTACGTCTGCATGTCACGATTTAGACAGACTGCATCAACAAGACGTGTTGAATTGTACTCGGGGCGGGGGGGAATTTTCACTTTTTTAAACGAACAATTTAGTGTTCATACATTCTCGCAGTACGCAGTAGTCTCCGAAGAGTTGCAATATCCGACTTTTGCGCTACTACCAAGTCAAGCCTACCAAAGCTTTACGGTTTCTAACATAAAGACAGAGTAGAATTTCAAACTTATAAAGTTGAAGAATCACTCCACGTCCCTTTTGCCCAAGTGTCATGTTCCTCGATTTATCGTAATTATATATGCAAATAAGAAGAGATGAACATGAGGGGTGATTAATAATATCAGAGAAGACATATCAATTCTACTTGTGCCAAAAATCCGCTGATATATACAGTAAGTATCGAGTTATGTTAACATAGCAAAACACGGTCATCCCAAGAGATTCGATTATTTCCTTCTGCCCAAGTATTCCCTTTTTCCCCAATCTCGTCCCTTCTAGTAATCACATGGTGGCATGATTAATTACGAATTTGATAAAAGACGTTGTGAATCGGATATACCAGCTTGTCTTCATTACGCCCGTCTTGGAACCCCGTGGAAGCACGAGCAACAGCCTTCAGCTTTAGAAATTTTCCGTTTATTTTCATTCAGGGAGCGTGAGGATAGTTGGACGCGTAAACACATATGGTAGGGAAAGTGTGAAGTGATATTAATTAGCGCGCGACGTAAGCGCATGCATATACGGTGGTGGACGAGGATATTCTCAACTTTTCTGCTAGCTCAGAGGCACGGAATTATCTTACGCATGATCAGAAGGACGTGATGAGGAGATGAGAATCGTTGATGTATATGTATAAACGCTGCTGCCCCGCGTGCCGAGCCGTAGGAGAAGTGAAACGGCTGATGTATTTTTCGAGACACCCGATACACGAAAGTTACCTGGGTCGGGACCCTGAACTCCCTCTCGCGATGACCCCGGACGGTCGAAAGGTCGTCCCGAGGAATGTCGGGCTCTGATATACCGCGCTAATGAACCGTCGCGGCGCTTCCAACTCCGTTTCGGTATCCAACAGGGAAACTTATCTGCAATAGGGGCCTAACCGCCAGTTTTCGGCCCACCTTCCATTTCTCATCATTTATTTCGACCCGAGAAAAAGGCTCCCAAAACCCTCCAACTTCACAATTCAGCAGTTCAAAAGGTTTTACAAAGTATTTGGAATGCTTTCCATCCGAACAAGTGTCTCCGCTTATTATCGCTTTCAGGTAACCCAATAATAATAAAAAAAAAAAAAAAAACTTGGAATAACTCTAGGCGATACACTGAACTATCGTAGGATTGAACTAATTACAAATTCATCATAAATTTTTTTTACCCTTCCCGAATAGTTGTGTAATACCTATGTGTTTTACATGCATCGTATTTTTAGGAGGCATATAACACTGAAGTCTGCATACAAGTGAGCGTGGAAAAGTTGTTTCCGTCTTGTCGGTGGCGTGGCGCAAAAATTTCAATATAGATATGGATGTATGAGCGAGTGTGCGGCGTTGGTAATTGAATACTCGTTTCACAGTGATTCGTGCCGACCAAGGACGTTGAGGAAGTGAAGAAGACTCGGGACCTGGTGGCGCGATGTAACATGTGTTTGACGCGGCTGTCGCGAGTCGGCGACGACCTGCAGATCCTTGATAATACAGCCTGACTCGGCTTACGGCCTGCGGCGAGTCTTATCCTCGCCCCGGGCCCCGGGTCTCGACGCCGCGGTTGATCCTTCCTTTCAGCCCGACCTTTGACCCGGCCGAAGGCGCGCTTATGGCCAACGGTCTCGCTTGCGCGAGTGTCGTTAAAAATTCTCCAAGACTGCATTGCCTGGACGTCGGTATAAAATATTCGCAAAAAGGCGCGGGAGTGACGATTGGCCGAGTAATAATACGCGCTGAGTTATAGATCGTAGATCAGAGATAACCGTTTGGAGGAAGTGTTAGTGTAAAATAAGACGAGGAGAAAAACAAAATTATCAAACGGCCACACGGCATATGGTCAATTGAGCAGTTTAGGAAAAAAATAAGATGCGAGGAACGGGATATCGCGCGAGAGCGCAACATTTACTTGTAAATTGGAGAGATCTGACTGGGAATTGTGAAAACTAGATTCATGTTTTATGTAAAACGGCTGTGGTGGTGTAATCGTGCGGTACAGAAAATTCCGGAGAGTTATTGGGGCGTGATGGAGAAGAACCCATAAATGGGCCCACGCCGTACATCGCGAGGAAAAGCGATAAAATTCGACGACTAGCACCTACTCTGGTCTTCTGTCTCTGGTTCATGATCCTTTGGGCCTGCAGCGAACTGCGAAGTGCTCGAGTTAAATTATTTCATGAAGAAGCTGTGCAACGGCATGCAGCCGCAACGACTCCAGGGATAAGTTTAGCACAGCACGGACTCCTTTGCGATATCTCGTCACGACCATCTGCCGACAGACACGCCTTGACACACAACAATGCATGCATGAATTAATAGCTCCTGCCACGTACCACCTCTTGTTACAACAAGATCCACATCTTCATTATACCACCGGGAGGTCGAATCTCTTTGTTTCGTTATCGCGTGCACGAGTAAAATACCGATGCAAATTTTTTGCACAAAACAGGCGCATTGATTCTTCACCTTTGGTGATATAAGAAACGTACTGATTATGGTCGAGAATCATTTTTTCTAATCTCAACGAATGTTCACGTTTTCGAAACTTGATAATACGAAAAACAGGTTTTTAGAAAAATGAATATCTGTCGTTCTGTTCAACAAACTCCTGCGTAGATCTCGAAAGCGGCTGGATGAAAAAATTTTAAACTTACAGGATTTTAAAATCAAATGATAGTCATAAAAAATTGGCATATCTGGTTTAATTTGAAGTTCCGGCTTTACCTTAAATTAATCGATTCTCAACGTTTAACCGAGAAACCTATACTTTTACTTCATAATTATTTTTTCTCGTTGAACAACTATCGCGAAAGTTAGTCAGACAGACCGACAGACTCTTCCCTTTTCATTCTAATGAAAAGTATCGCGAAAATACTGTTTTACCAGCTTGTTTTGTCTCTTTATCCATAATACCATTAAAAAAACTAAAGACTAAGCAAGAATTAATATCGTAATTATAAACTTGCCGTGGGTGGAATGGATAAGAGTAAAATTTGAGAAAAATCATTCTAAAGTTGAGGTTGCAAACTTTGAAGATGCCTTTTCTACATTCTTCTATCCATAACCATTCGCAAGGTTACAGACATATTTAGATAACTCAAAGTTCAGAATTTGGAGCTAAATGAAAGTGGTTAAACACCTAATTCCTCTCGCAAGTATCACATAGATATATCTAAAAAAAAAAAAAACTCACAAGATTATAGTCACCGGGATTTTTTGTTTTTTGACGTGTCTCGTGAGCGGAAGACGCGTTATAGGATGTGGCCGAAGAGAGCTTACCTGTAACAAACAAAGAGAAGAAAAAGAGATTATTTCTATGCATGTATGTGCGTATAAATAAGTCAAAGTGTTTCAAGCCTCTTGAACTTTAATCTATAAACCTACCACAAGCATTTTAATAAACATAAAATAGAGAAAGTGGAAACTTCCTATGTGAATTCTACGACGTATATTTTTCACCCGTACCATACGCCCCACGCTTTATGCAGCCAACCTGCCTGTGTGTATGTATATAGGTATATAATACTTGTACATACATATGTAGCGAGGGAACTAACACACGTGTCAAAAATGATTTCACGGTTGATAAGAAGCAATTGTTAAAGACTTCCAGCTTCGAAACGTCGTCGATGGACAACTCATTGTCTCTGTTTCAATAACTTGTTGTCACACGTAAGTCTTCGCCGTGACTCATACCCGCTCAACTCGTTTCGGTGCAGTTCTAAATCAGTGTCGAAAAATTCACGCATGGGAATTTACTCATTTCTCCTCAAATGTCAGGCAAAAAGATTGACAAAAAAAATAAAAAAATTTCGAAACGGAATAATATTACACTTTCATTGCTATTTAATTTTATTCTCCTTTTTATTAGCTTTTATCGTCACGCACTTATTCGCGCAGTTTCTAGGTATAGAATAAAATAATCCGAGCATCTCGCGGCGCAGATTTATTGCACGATGAAATTAATTGCTTTACGACTATTAAAAACTTGCCAACTCATTTACTCTCAATTTTAAGGCTATTCAATTTAAGCGACGAAAAACGTGGAATGCAAGCTATGATACACATCAAATGACCCAGGATTTATTGTATCAAGAGTAGGTAACTTCTCGAAAATTTTATTGCCAAAAGAAGAGAAACGAATCCTGATTTTAACATCGCAAATATCTCTCAACTCTAAAAGCTCCATAAATCAATGGACGGAGTGAAAAAAAAATGTCGCGTATAAATAATAATAATAAAAAAAACATTCGAGATGTTCTCCCGTCTTTCGGATCCACGAGGGAACGAGGAGACGAGAAAAGGAACAAGAAACACGGGGAATAGTTGGGTTACGGCGACGTGGGAACGAAGAGGGGGGAGGGGGAGGGCAGAGAGTGACATGAATGACGACGCGTACTCCCGTCACGTGGGCAGGGCACAATGCGGGGTGCGGCATCACCTCTGACACGGTGAGGTCGAGACCTCAGATCGGTGACTGCTGGAGGCTAGAGTCCTCCGCAAACGGGTATAAGGTGTATACGCGAGTGTCGAGAGTCTGGCATATACGGCGCATCGGGACGAGGGACTTCACTCGTAGTTGCGTGTAGGCATGGGATATATGTTATTGTGCAGCAGTGCTCTGCCCAACCCACACACACCGACGCCAACACACTAATCCTCGAGGAATTTCACCGGGACCGGAATACAAATAACAATTTAGACAAGATAGACTCTGCGCTCGAAACACGATCGGTCCACATCCGATCGTCTGGCAGGCACCGCTCAACTTTACCGTCTTCGAAGAAGGTCGAACCGACGATATTGAATGGTTCCAGCTTAAGCCTGTCAGCTAATGAAAGCCGAGGATCGATTCGATGCAGTGAGACCGGCGCCTGTATGCGACGACGACCTTATTGTTAGAAAAAATTGATAATCTTATTCGCTCAAGTTACATTACAAAAGTATGTGAAACTATCGTAAACGTTCAAGTACAATACCTCAATTGCAAATGTTGTGTTACTGCGGTATTTTCCAAAAAAAAAAAAAGAAAAGAAAGAAAATTGAGCGATAGGCAAAGTAATTGACCGTAAGTAATTCAGGTCACTTGACAACCGTACGCTGCTACTGCGAAATACAAATCAAACTAAAAATTCAACGGACCAGGGGAATTTAACCAAGATGTTTCCTTGGGTGTACAATTTCGGTTGAGGTGCAGTTTCCTGATATCGTATGACAGAACCCGAACGGGAGTGAAACCCTATGGATACGAATGGCCTTCCTATGGTATAACAGAACACAAGGTGCGTCCTGCACGTTCTGCGCCACACGCAAGTAAAGTACAATAGAGTGGTATGGAGGTACGGACGTACACATGCATACGGTACCCCACCTCGTAAAGGTTAAACGCGCGATCTCGCCCACGGCGACTCGTATCTTACGGATGAAGACGTTTATGACGAACCTCGTGCCATATCTACACGCACCCCACCTTCTTCCTCCTCTCCCTTCGGGAGGACGCGAAGCGCCGCGGCATCACTCCTTCGACCAACATGGTTATCTGTCTCTCGGGAGTGTCGCCTAGTCGTGGAAATTTCACACGTAGATGGGTGTCGTAGAATGACGCAATCGAAGAAAAGGACGCGGATTAAATAGTGGATTAAACTCGTTCTCGAATATACATGTATATCGTAGACGTATATGTAGTGATAAGCGATACAAAGTGCGAGATCCAAAATAAGATACTTGTCCACTTTGACAATGATCGCAGGAATAAGAGGAACGTCGTGTTGCAAAATTCACAGCGATCCAAGCACCGTATCCAGAGACTGGAGAGTACGCGCGGCAGTGGACTGTGACTTTGGGATGAAAGAGCGAAGATAGTTGATGGCACGAATTATGCACGGTGAGTCTGACCAGCTGGACCGCAAGAGGTTAGACCTCGCTGTCGCCGGGGTCAAAATCGCTGACGCAAAACCTCCTCTCCGCATTGTGCGTACATATAAGTATGTACGTGGGTACATATAGCGCTTCGCGAACGCAACCGAGGAGGAACGAGCGAGTCGCGAAGCCAAGACGACGGCAAACACGAGCGCCACACATGACGAGCGTTACACACGTATCCGTACATGCCTTATGCATACGTATAGGCAGATACACGCCCGGTGTCAACAGCGCTCCGCAAAAGTCAGAGGTGACACTGTTATAAAGGTGACGATGGTTTACCGTTGCGTAACTCTTCACTCTCTCGTCAGCTCTCTGTCCCCCTCGGAGAGTCTCTCCTCTCCGCCTCTCGCGGTCCCTGCTTCCAGCTTGACGGTAAACAGAAACCACGACACGTAGATATACGTCTGGAGGTAAGCTACGGCCTGCTTCGACGAGTGTAAAGAAAAATCGTTCATTTTGCCACCTTCTTTCTTTGTCCCAGACACACGTTCGCCAATAACCATTATCCATTATTCCTGGGCTGCAATTCGCGAACGTTGTTACGGAATATCTTTCTCCTACATAAGTACCGAAAGTTTTTACCCCTTATAAAATAACAGTGTCGATTAGAAAAAGCATCGGACATCCAGCTACTCGAGAATCACGGAAAGTCAAGCGTGCAGCAGCTATACTGAGAAGATAGATCTTTAATGAGGATCTACAGAACTGGTTTGAAATTGAACAGGCGTAACGCGACGGCTAGCCAAGAATTTATTTATTTCTTTCTTTTTCGCAGACTTTGTTCAATCTATTATTTTATCCTTCTCCTTGCCCGTAGCCGTTCAGTCTTCACATAATTGGAAAGAATGGTATCTGCACGGTTAGACGGTACCGTGAGGTGATCGATCAACGTCGTACAAGCGCGGGCAATTGCGCCTGTCGTTAGACTTATCTTGCGAATTGATAAACTGAAACTGATCTCTTGTTATCGATTAAATCAAACACTTTAACGCCCTGGTTGTGCTACGCGACTGTCGATCGTAGGATCGGAGGTTGCGGTATCAATCGACAAAGTGTTAAAGGTTCCCTTCAATGGGGACACTAAAGAACGTGAAAATGTTTATCACGGAGCACAACGAGCAATGAATTCCGACGAAGGCGTCGATACTTTGTTACCATGCCCCACTCCCACGCTGATTTAACGTCCTCTAAAACCGATCGTATACACGACATGGCTTAATAAGCATTGGCAAGAGATCGGGTAACCCGAGTCCCCTCGTCAATCCCAGAAATAACGACCTAACTACGAGGATCCAAACAGCTTTACCTCGGGGCAGTTTAACGGCGACACGCACCTCCTCGATTTCTAAAAGCTCGAATAAAAATCGGAATGCCGCAAGTGTGAAGAGCGGATGAATTGTCCACAAGTCGGCAGAAGAAAGGAAGGAAGACGAGCCTATTATTTCGTATCGATCGCAGGTATCATTTATCGCAACGTCGACCTAAGGCGCGCATGATAGCAAGAGGCGTACGTACGTAGGCCGGTGTCGAAAGAGAGGCCAAGGATACGTATCGATCTGTATAACGGTTACAAAATTAGCGTTCCCGGGTCTGGCACCCGAGCTCACTGAGAACACACAAGCGAACAAACAAGCAAACGAGCAATACGAAAGATAGTAGGTAGGTAGTAGCCTAAAAAGTAATAATTTTTTACGTTACGCCACGCGTCTCGGGTTCTACCAATACCTACATCTAACTTACTTTCTCTTTTTAGTGAGAAACAATTCAGCCCGAATAAACCTGCGGACACTCTGCACGAACGCGTTCCCGATTCCTCCAGTATCGTAAATCGTTCGCGGTCACGGCGTGTAAGCTCAGTGGGCAATCGCGTACCGGCTGAGAACCGCTGCTCCACATCGGACGCAGGGCGGACCGGTTCGGGTCATCGAGGTTCTCCAGTGAGGTCAGGCAGGCGTCCTCTGAACGTGCGCGCTGCAAAGGAGGCGCACACCCCTGATCACCAACACGTGGAAACGGTGTCGCTCCACTTCTGGAACGATTTATGCTGCACACTGGCCGCGCCCAGCCGCCGCGTCGCGTCATCCAGGTGTGCATTCGCAGTTCGCACACGTGTCCAAGGCGTCCGCCTCGACTTCGTGCCGGTGTGTCGCGGTGCTGCGGGCAGGTGATAAGCCCACGAGCTGCACGGAGCCCGGACCCTGTCGAACCGAGAGAAGGAATATCGCCGTGAGATGTCCCCAGATATCGGTGCCGGGCTGCCAGGTCTGTGGGACCCGCCCGCCCGCGGCCGAGATCCTGGGTCAAGATAACGCCGGACTAATGTCACGCCCGACCTGACACTTCGAGATCGAGAGACGAGGTTGTAAAGTGATATTAAAGGATTAGCGTTTCTCTAACGCCGGACGAAACCACCTGACACCTTTGTTCGGACACCCGGTACCTGAGCGTTGAGATATACGTTAAAAAGGCACTCGCCTAACCGCGAATTTCATTCCTTCTTCTCACCTCTCGTGATACGTCCCAACAATTCTAAGCTCACAATTCTTCCAATAGATTTGACCTCTGCACTCCTTATGCGATATTCAAGCATGATGGTTAGCTACCAAAAACTTATTGCTATAGATCGTCGCATCGTACTGCTGGAAAGTCAACAATTTTTCCGTATAATCTTATCCGTATGATTCTGAATCGTCGAGGAAATGTCATATTCGTAGCGGCGCGGTAAGAAGGTAGATTTCTCCATTCCGAGTTCAACGTTTACATCCAACTCCGACGTAACATCTACATGCGCAACAGTTTGTCGCCGCTAGTCTCTTCCTGCCTTCGACTGCATAAGCTATCCCTAATAGGACAAACAAGTGACATTAACGACAAATAACAATTGAGATATCCAACCATTACCCGGCACCGACGTCGTGGCGGCGGCCGAGTACCACAGTACGAGCATTCATTACGTGTACCATAAATATGAAGGAATTAACTTTCAAAGATGTCGACGCGAGGCTGTCACTTGGGTGAAAAACGAAGCTGCAGAAGCGGGCTGAACGGTAATTGAAAAAAAAGCTCTTCGTACCCGGTTCAATCCGCCTCGGGGAGAACCAAGGCCGCGTATCAACGACCTGCGTGACCCCGCACCGTTTGAACCCTCAGCCCTGGTGCAGACACGCTAACAATACAACGGACAGAGACCCATACACTGTGGCCTAAGTGCGTTTACACTGCAGCGAAGCGCGTGCGGCGGGCCCCTGGTGCCGACGACGCACTGCAAGTAAGGAGGCAAGGAGCTGCGCAGACCATCGGGCCCACTCAAGTCACGAGTCACGAGTCTGGAGTCACACGTCGCATAAGGCAATGGTATGTGCTCGTCCGGCCTGCCTGTCTGCCTAGCTGCCCGACCGACTATCAGCTCGGCGGCCTACCTCCGGCTGGATGAATGGTTTTGTCTTCGCGATCTGACGTTACGGTCTAAAAGGTTTTGGGCATATTATATAGAGTTGTCCTTTATCTGTGCTGGACCACCACCCCCCAAACCGCCTTTCCGTTCCTTTTTTTCCTCTAGACTTTAGAATTCAACAGCTCTATCTCCTCCATTATTTTTCTTTTGCTTCAGCCTAGGTCATATGTAAAGCTTTTCAATTGACGTTAACCCAGTAGGTCACACCTCAGTAGAATCGCATAGCGGTGACACTGGGTGAAATTCAACCCAAACGTAATATATTGCTTCAAAAATGAGATCTAGCAATCTGAAAAATAAGATATCTAAGTATTGTTTAAGGATCGCAGAAAAAGCTCTCTCTCAGTTTTCTTAGCCAAAATTCATTGTTTATATACTGTAAAACAGCGGCAAAGTTGAAGAAAGTGTCAAACATGTTGAAGAGCAGGTCGTTATTTCATGTGAAGAATGGCGCCATGAGGCCCATTTCCCATTTTCACGACTAAGGGACTCTACGAGGAGTTTGAATCATATTTGGGGTAAAATTCACCCCAAGTGACCTATTGGGTCTTAACAATGAACTTTGGATCAAGGTTTTCGCAGTGAATAATGACTGAGGTCATGTCGTCAAAAAAGCATTTCAACTCTCGTCACACGAATCAGTAAAGAACCATCAGCTCCTCGTCAGATCACGAAGGACTCTCTCCACCTGCGTTTGCAGCGGTGCCCTCATTAAGCGACATTGTTCGGACGTCCATGTTCCGGGTTGAGATCGAGGCGAATATACAGCTATGCCTTGGACAGGAGTCGTAGGGTGGGGCGCAGTGAGCGAAGCGCAGGAGTGCGGCTGCAGCGGTGGCAACCGCGGGTGCAATCTCCTGGACAATTAGCCTGGAGTTCGTGACGGGCCCCTCCTCGTCGCTGGCTTGAAACAACTTCTGTTCGCGTTCAGGAAGAGAGCTGCTCAAGCCAGGTTCCCCGCCCGCTTCAATCCGCAGTCCTAGTTTCTTACCTGTCACTTAGGTCCGATCGACCGGCGGCAGGTGAACGTCACGTAGCGACACGACAACGGTGATGGGACCGGTTCAAAATAGGCGTTATATATTCAGTTCGGTTTTTTTTTTTTTTTCTTTTTTTGTTTCGCTTCCCTCGATCATCACAACATTTCTACGGTCAAGATTGATTCAAGTTAATACTTTCGATCTTGGACCCAGAGAACGTGGCGTTAAGTCTTATGTAAGGATTTAGGTTTAGCGGGTGGAAAGTCCTGGAAACATGACACAATTAATGATATACGATCTGCAATCCAAACAATTTCCCACTTTGTTTTACCTTTATTTCGCAAGCTCGTATTTACGATCGACGGCAAGTTTTTGATACTCCGGGACTTAAGTGCAGGATACAAGGTGCACACATAACCTGATTGAATTTTAGACGTCAGCGGCTCATATAGTAGCTGATAGAGGAAATCAACGAGGCGCGGCGAGTGCTCCTCCCAAACGATCCTTGCTCGAGAGCTCCTGCCCAGCGATCGCTCAAGATAATTAATTACCCGAAGCCTTTCACACGCCATACGGTATAATATGAGATTCGAGGTGTAGAGCCGGACGGGCGGAGAGGCAGTCAGGCGTGGGCGAGGCGCGAAAGATCCATTCATTACTACAGGAGTAACTGGCTGTTTCGGGCGCACAGCATCGCCCGCTGGCAAACGATGCGACTCCGATAAGCGTAGATTAGTCGCACATTCCCCCTCTCAAAAACAAAAGATGTAAAAAAAAAAGGTGGAAAGACTAAATATAAAACATATTTGCCGGCTGTCGTACATGCGGATTATCGTAATACACGGAAATCTCACAATCAGTGTACCTATTCACGCACAATCGGTACAAAAATATTGCGCGATGAGTTTGTTTCTCCTCATCTTTGATCTCTCCGTGACGTTGGCATCGTATTACGAATATAAAAACTGAGCAAGATCGGAATCGGTTCCTGATTCAGCCGTGCAGCTCACTTCTTGAAGTATCACGCCGATCGGAGTTCGTTCGGTTGGCCGTAGTTGAGAATACGAAGGAGGACCCCCTGTTGGCGCCGTCGCTTAAACACTCCTCGATCAAGCTCGGGAAACGATCTATGGGATCCATCGGTGCCCCGGAGTCCCCTTACCGAGATATCTTACCAGTCGTATAGCCGCTGCGTGGGCAGTCGCTGTTTGTCTTGCCCTCGACTCCTCGCGGCGCTGCAGATACTCGAGATCGTAACCACCTCGAGCACGCGGACACGCACAGACATGTAGATACTCACATTTGTATCCGAGCTTACACACCTCCGTTGCAAAGCAACACCGCCAGACTCTGTTTGACAGCTGTTGACAGTTGAGCAAGTATCTATTGCTCGCTCTTGTTAACCAGGAAGGCGGCAGCACCCCTCTACCTGGTGCATGCTCACCGTATATCACCGTGAAATTATGACAACCGTAGACGCCATACGATAGGTACACGATACCAGAGAAAATCTGATACCTGGCTAACACAGCGTCCGGAATTAATTCACTGGCTGCGGTCGTTTCGAACAAATGTAATATCATTACCGGATTTGATAGATTCTTGAAAATGCGTTCCTCTCAAATTCCGGTATAAGCGTTGTAGGAGCAGCGGTAGATTTGAACCGCTGAATCGAACCTGAATTCTGAACTCGAGGCTACGAACCATGCAAACTCGTCGACGCGTGGGAGTTTTGATGGATCGCTATTCACGACCTTTTGCACATATATTATACCCGTACCCGTACACGTCTACGCTATCGCACAATGGTAGATTAAATAGCATCGATCGATTCCGATAGTGGCAAGGTTATACATTGATCTGTGTTTCAGGCAGTGGATTTCTACGGCAACATCCCACATGCAGGCTTGGCATATCAACGTTTGATCTTCGGCGCTATAAGAACCTCAATATCCGTCAGTTGGGAATAATGAAGATAATACCGGAAAGTATAAGTGGGTGGTCATTTAAACTCTGCCACTCGTCGCGATCTAAGTAGGCGAGTTGATCGATCAACTCGTTGCATGCATCACTTGGCTTGGGAGAACTCGGTGTAAAAAGAGACCACACGGTACACCTGATTAATTACCGACAATTATTGAAGGTAGGCAGATAAACTCCCTTGCCCGGTCTGTCCCAGATACATATAACATCGATTTACGCAGTTGATACTGCAGAGGAGAACGAGTTTCACCGCGCACTGAACGCTGTTCGAAATCCATCACGTCCAAGGAGAGAGAAAGAGAGAGAGACCAATTGCAACTTGTAAACTTTGGCACCGCGCAGTTCGTGTCTTTTGGATTGGTAATACCTACCATAAGCAAAGCAGCACTGAATACGTGTTACGAAAACGCGATATATCAGTGAACTGATCGCGATGAAAAGTCGATGCAAGTTTCTTGTAAATCAAGAATAGCAAAACTACTTGTCACCAGTTGCACTATCACGGTGAACATGCCGAGCGTCGAAGAAGCCATGCCGATGTTGCACCCCGTCGCTTACGACGCGCGGTGAAGTCGGAGCAGAGCACAAGAGTCAGAGAAGAAGAAGCGGTAGGAGAAGGTGAGGTTGGCCGAGGTGCCCCCGGGGCGGCGGGTCACCCAGATTTCAATCTAGATACAGCATTCCTCAGTTAATTAGTACTGCCTGCCCAGCCAGCGATCTCCATCACTGACTGAACTGCTGTCCAGCCACCACTTCGCTCCTACACGCATGTGCCTAACCCGAGGTTACCTACACCTCGAGGAACGAAGGTGTGCGCCCGTCACCCATAAGACCGCATCGATGATCACGTATGTGTGCAACCTGTCCGTACACGCGTATAGATCAGAGCACGAGTGCAGTTGGCCCGGCGTCGGCGGGTCTTCGAGGCGTCCGGCAATCAACCTTCGATGATGATGCTGCCCGTGCTGCCGTTACGGCAGCCCTCTTCTTGCCTTCTTAGTTAAATGTTTATCCGGTTTATTTTTCATCACTCTTTGTCTTTTTTTATACTGCTTTCTATGCACTTTTTTCTATCCTTTTCATCTCAAGGCCGCTTCCAGGTCTGCTTCTCTTACATGGCACATCGAACAGTAGCCCCGGAGGAGAAATTCCTGCCTGTTGTACTAACCGCGTTCATCGTTTGGCTACGATATTATCACAACCGGAAAAAAACGTCGCAACGATATTGATTCAGTTATGATTTCGTAACTGTAATAATAGCATCTATAGTTTATGAGTTGTGGATTCGTTGTAGCAAATTGATTTCTATTTAAATGCTCAAATTGCGTAGCGACAATTTCTAAAACTTGTTGGAACACTCCAACACCGGAATACTCACCAATAGGTGTCATTGCGGACATATAACATATTTATTACACAAAGCGTTAGGTTTCGAGAAACGTTTAGAAATCGGGTTATCTTCTTGACATAGTGCGCGATCGGCGATGTATCGAAAGTAAATCGACGGATCAGATATAACAGTTCCACAGTTGTACCTATTCATCTTTCTGTGTTACTGGTATATACGCATGTAGGAGTATAAAATAGCGTTAAAGAATCCTTGCTAATTTCAGCCACGAATGGTATTCTGTAAGCTTTACGTATACAACGTGTGCGTGTTTGTGCGTGTGTTTGGATCGTATGGTTACGAGGTGAATTAGAATGATTTACAATGATTAGCTCAGCCATAAATATTCACGCCACCAATAGCGTAAGTAGCGACGGAGCAGGCTAGCCAACATGTACAGGCATGTATGAGTGTACCACATTCGAGGGTCAATTAATTATCGATACAACTTCCGTCAAATTGGCATCGAAACTCAACTAATGGCCGATGAACTTACCCGATATAACACAAGTACAAAACCAGATGCTGCGTGTGACCCACGGCATTAATCACCCCAGTTTGTATCATTTTTGATTACCACTGACGATAAATAATTCCGACCTAGGTCGATAAATTTTACCAATTTTCTGACATTTTTATACATTTCAGATAAAGCCGATTCCTAATGCTCCTAGGTACGTTAGACGCCTGCCCGAAGCGATATCGTGCCTCGAATGTCGAAGAAAGTAATAAATGATAATAACCGAGAACTTGAAGACACTAAATAACGTTTATTAAACGCGATTACCGGGACTTCGTACGGATCGTAATAAGTTTTCGCTTCTTCGATACCAGCAACCAGAGTTAAAATTTCATGTTTTCTCACCGACGCGAGAGCACCCGAGTTAACGATCTCGTTTTATCGCTACGGCCTCTCCGCGTTCATCGCCGATCTCGAATAGCCGGCTATAGGCTGAGAAATGCGTGGCTGAGAAGCGACCCGGTGGTCACCACCTACTCGACTCGGCGATCAATGCCTGCTAATTGAAACGCAATGTCACATGCAGGCCCGCGACGACGCCCCCGGCTAATGAACCAATTGTGAAATGCGTCGTTAATTTGGCCCCGTCGCGTCAGAGTTGTCCGGCTATGCTGTGATTAGACAGAACGGTTCGAAAACAAGTCGGGATAACGATCCTTCCGCTGATAAACAAATTTCTCCAAAATAAAAGTTGACAAGTTATACGCGCACCTACATATTTCACCTTCAGTTACGTGAAAAATTAACAATAATGCGAGAGATTGTTACAAGTAATAATATAAGATCGTTCCTTGAGGATGCAGACCGGGTTGAAATTCGCTAATTGACAGATTCGCGGTGCAAATATCGCCTCCCTGGATAAGCTTGACGGTAAGACCGTTGGGCCCGAATTTTTATTGGTCAAAGGTTGATGCCGCTCTATAGTGCAGTAAGAAAGTAAAGTCGACCGCACTGTCGCGGGCTGAGCTAATTATACCCGACAACTTCTTTCGTGCAATTCTGCAGCCCTCGTGCAGTAATAAACGTTAAAGTAACTGTTCAAATATTTCCCTCTTTACGATCCTCGAGACGTGTATATGCATGTAAGGGAATTATCTTCAACAGAATTACCGTTTGCGGTGGTTCCGGATTTTTGCCGCAAGAAGAAAAATCGGTCAATCCGATACTTTTAAATCGTGCATTTTTACACGTACACCCAGAGAAAGCTATTCACTCTTTCGATAAAATCGATTCATAGCTTTATTTTCTGGAATTCTTTTTTCCACTCAGAATCGATTTGTAGCCAGCATTATGGACTAATAAGCACCTCGTAAACTCAAGAATAACATCCAGGAAATTTCCCTAAAGAGTACAAATGATTCGAAAAGCTTTTGAGAACACATTTAAAATACTGGTCGAGAAGCCAGATATTGAGCTTAAAAAAAAAGTATTTGGAGCCGGAAGGGATTACGAATAATGGGCGCAGTTGATAATGGCTGAAATTGCCGAACGAACAAATTGACCATGGTATTTGTTTATCCATTTGTTTGTACGATGTTGACCCGACAAGAAATAACTGCATGTCGTAATTCGGTGCAGAGCACGTATTATTGTCAGCAAATTACCACCGAATAATAGCTCGGGGCTACGACGTGGCGGCGAACGGAATCTGTCTTATGGTTTTTCTTTAGCCGGTGGTGTGCAGCAGACTCAAATATCCCTGAGTCAGAACGGCGGTGACTCAGGTGTGTCCACGTTTTAACGAAAGCGGTCAATGGAGTTTTTCTTCGCGTAGCATAAAGTCGATTAAAAAATAATAGAATTCAGCCTCGTGTTCTGGATCGAAACGGGGCCCGTTGCATAATGCCTTGACAAATTACCGGAGGATGCTGAGAGGTGAAACGATTCGTGATGAACGATTAGCGAGCAAGGATTGAAAATTCGGCAAGTATAATAATTTTCGTTCATGCGAGAATCGCAACAATTCCAATATTAATCGGCAGGCTTCGGGTTTATATACCTGCAAGCCGGAAGATCGAAGGTTAATCAAAAGAGTCCAGTGCCGCGACTAACGTTCTTGCACCTCTTTATTGCACCATCTTTCACACTCATGGATGCACTGAAAGGCCGGGCTTCAGCACTCACCTCGGTGGTTGAGTAGAACTCACAATCGGCGTTAAGTGGCTCCAAACGGCTCTACTAGACGGAGTGAAGTTCACGATGTGTAAAGAGAAATAGGAACGAGACGAAGTAGAAAAGAAAAAACAAATCTCTGACAAACCAAAATGCGTGGATATTTTTTCAAACCTTTTATTTTCGACGTGGGACTTTTTTTACGACCAACGGAAGGTCCGCAAGAATAACGGAACTGACTTGAAAGAGTTACACCTGACCATGTCGCTAAGTTCATATCGCTAGGATTTTGGATTTTTATAACGCTTTGGCTATTTCGAAAGGATAAGAAGGCGCTGATTCTGATGTACGAAATCTGGCTTGGAGAATAAAGAGAAATAAATATCGAACGAGAAAAACTGAACACATGGAGAGATTGACGGAGGACGAGCAGGAGTTTGTTAAAGACTGTCACGTTTCGGGGTTTTTCTACATCATCACCACAGGCACATCAAATTGAAGGTGGAAAAAATGTGTAAGATTGAATTCGAAAGAGTTTGCTGCCCTGAAAATCTACCAACGATCTATGCGTGTCGAAATAGACGATAAGTACCATCTTTGTTATGGGTTACGTAACCTCGTGAAGGATTTCGGACCTGCGAACCCAAGTGCAACCTGATACAGGTTGTAGGCGGAGAATGATGTCGAATGCTTGGGTTAATATAATACAAGGGACTAGGTGGTTCGAAAAATAACGGACAGACGTTGTTCTTGAGTCGGTAAAAAAAAAAAAAAAAGAAAGGCTAAGAAAAAAAAATCAACGAACACTTCGATTGCATGAAAATGTGCGAATTTCAATAAAATTTACCGTTCACCGCCCATTTCGAGGTGGTACATACGTGTAAACTTGTACAGGATAACGGAGGAAAAAAAAATGCCAACGTTCACACACAGATTATTTCCAGCAGCAGAGTACTGGATGGTGGTGGGATTACGGTACTTAGATACACAGGGATAATGTAAGTTGGAACTTGGTTGGGAACGTTTTCTCTGATCGGGCATGGAAGCTGAGCGTTAGGTGAGTTGTCAACCAGTAGAGAGCCGGGTGCGGTTCACTCGGGGAGGCAATACAGCCGCGCTCGTATTCCCAGGACGTAGCATTAACCGTGGAATCATCCTGAAATATGGGGAGATAAAAACAGCAGGCTACGAGGAGGAGGAGGAGGAAGAGGAGGAAAGCCGCGGTCTTCTCTTCCTCCCTGGCAGCAGCACCCTGCAGTTGCAGTCAGGTCAGGTTACACGCTTCGGCGGCGAGTGTCATCCTCGCGACTTAACAAGCAACTAACCTTCGCCCGACCAATCGCCTCTCCTTACTTGAAAAAGACGTTAATATCCTCATCCCGTTTCGCGCATGCCATCGTCAAAGGTGCACTGGTTGACTTTCCACTTTCCGAATCCCCAGGATAAGTGAAGTAAGATAGTTTACGATACTTTTGAAAGAAAGATGATTCATCAAAGGTAGATTTTATCGACGTCTCTAAGTGATCTTTCCGCGATGCGTTTCGATTGGTCTGTATCAATGATTTTTCAAAACACCAAAAACGTTCAAAGTGTCTAAACCGTGAGAAAGGATAACCCCGTTTACAGGTATTAAAGCGAACAGAGCGTCCCTGTTGTTCACTGGAAATAATTCCAACGGTCCATTCGCGCCCATACAAAAAATGTTGGATTTCATTTTATGTTCGAGGGTGCAGCGATGGATTCAATTGCCGTCCGATGTTAACAACACAACGCATAGTGTAATGAGATTCGAATTCCACAACCGACTCGCTAAGAATTATGCATATTGGGAACTCCGGTACAGTCTTAAATACAATTAGGCGTATTAGGAAGTTGAAGGGCCGCGTAAGAGCGTTCCAAGGGTCGTAGACGTCCTTAAGAAAGTGTCGAGTTGAAATAATGGCTGAAAACACGTCTATATCAACCCAGAGATCTCCATCGCCTCATTTTCACGATCGTCCCCGTCCTTTCTCGTCCATGGGAGCCTCTTTCGCTCCTCTCGCAGCCCACCCCCCCACCCCCCCACCCCCCCACCCCCCCGCTTCACATAAGACGATCCTCGTAAACTCGCCGTTTTACCGCATCTCCAGGCATATTTACAGCATTTAAACATATTTACGGTGCACCCTTCTTGATTTTCACTCACATATTTCTCTCCTTCCCTCCCTCCAGAGTCTAAATTAAGTCACGCTTGAGGCGGGCTGCGGCCGTCCTCTCGCAAATTCTCAATTTCTCGCTTTTCCAGTATCCGATGAAAATCACGCCTCGCGCCGTATCTCTATCTCTTTTACATTCTCAGCCCTACGTTGAATAGCGTTGAGAATATTCGACGTCCCTAGGAATGGGGAAAAACTAAACAAAGCGTGGGCGTGTTCCGAGTCGTCGTGGTACACAAAACGAAATACAAGATAAGTAAAAATAGTGTTTGAATTTACGTACAGGAAGTTGACTGGACAACAAAGGGTTTTTAGAGACCGGCTGCGGGGGCTGAGGCAAACGCCTTCGGGCTATTTGGTATTCGAAAGGGACGCTCAAGCCAGACGTCATACCAACACGGTGCCAAGTGCCGGTCATCGTGGGATGCAGACGTCGTCGGTGACATCTAAATATGCGGAGACTCAAGTACCTCGCACTTACCGTCGCTTCACGCTACTTGCCGATAAGAAAGATTAAGCAATTTCTACTATCGACAGTGTCAAAAAAAAAAAATGCAAGGTTGCAAGTTGACAAGTTGATCTGATTCCTAATCGCCAAGGTTTCCGCATTTGCGAAAAAGGTGCTTTCAAAATATAAACGGCGGAAACGGCTATGCAGTTTTCTCTGGACAGAGTTCCTTTGGAGAAACGACACATTTTTCATATCGTGAGAGAGGGAGAGACATAGAGAGAGAGAGAAGCTACCGCATGATCAATTTGGAAGCGAACCACCTGAACAGCCGAATGATTCGGGATGAATGGTCGGTCACTGCATAGTGAATACATACATCTGTTTGGTATCATTACCGACTGGCTCGACGCGTCCGTAAAAATACAGCCACTCATCCGTGACGTAAAGTTGAAAATATATTTTTCCCACAATTCCATACCAAACAGGTGGTTTTAAGAATTCGAGTCTACAGTACATATATAAACCATTAAGCTGAGGGATTACGTGAGTTGAAAGGAGAATATTGAGGTGTATTTAGGGGGTCGGTGAAAGAAGACGCTTAGACAAACCCTCGCCAAAGTAAACGAAGGTATAATTTACCAGCTTTTTTCGAACTTTCCCTATTTCTTTTCTCTAGAGATCCCACTCTCTTTCTCTTTCTCTTTCTCTCTCTGGCTCTCTCACACTCTGTCTTTTCTGTCACTCTCGAACTACCGAGGACTAGTGAACGACAAGATTTCCGAGCGATAAAATTGGCAGCTCCAACCATAGCGCCTTGAAATTCGCAGAGAAAGTTAAGCTTGCACATCGTTTGTGAAAAAAATGAATTCGATCCAAATTTCTTGGCTAAAAAATTAACCCTAGAATACAAACACAAGCGACATGAAATACCTACACTTACGAGTCCATTAATAACACGAGACTGAGAATCAAAATTTAATAAAATACCGAACTGAATTTTTCTAATTCCAAAAACTTGAAAATGTTGGGCTGGAAATTTTGGCTGCCAGCTTCAGCTTCGTTCAATAACCGATAGCTTCGATCGAGTTTTGAAACATCCTGATTTTCGCACTACCGCCATTCTTCGACTCCCCAAGCCGTGTGGCCAAGCGAGTGTGACGTTAATCTTTGATGAAACGGTCAAACCTATCGATCGCAGTTACTCAACCGGGTTCACAGATCAATCGTCGAATCGCAAGACTGCGGCTACAATAAGCCGATAACACAATAAGACATTGGCTGAAAAGATTCAAGGATAGTAATCGGTGCGCGTGTAAGCCGCAGCTACCATATCATAATTGTAATCAGCAACCATATCTGCAGTACAATGCAAAGCCCAAGTAGAAGGTACGTTGGGTTCTTGCGTACAACACGTGCAGCATGAGCGGTACAACTGGTAGATACGTTTACACGGGGGTACAAAATAAAGTTTTGACCGACGCCAAAGAGACCAGCGGTTCTTGTACTTGGGCTAATGGACTCGGCTGTAATGCAGTTTGTATCCGCTAACGATCTCTCTTTTTACACACACACACACATACAATGATTAACCCCGTTTGCCCGATCGCCTTTACACTCGACCCTTTCACGATATGACATTTACCGTGATTGCTGAACTAGGATTTGTGGTTTTCTTCAAATACCAAATTTAGCAGGTAATATCTCTTTGTTCGACTTAATTAGCGGTTTCTGGTATACAATAATTTGTCACTTACGTAAGGAGTATAGGTATTGGTTAATTAGTTGGGTCAGCTGTTCGTTTAGCTGACCACAATAGCTCTTAGCGTCACCGAAGGAATATGATTTTTTTTCACAGAGCACCTTTTCATTCGTAGGCTTTACTTCTGTCCGTTCCAAAACCCTCGACACGGGACTCGACGACGCTTAGATTACGGATTTCAAACCTTGGAGGAAAAATCGTATAATCATGCATCGCGGAGTGAGATTCGATGATTAAAAAACCTCTTTCGGCATAAATTTAACAGCTTTTTCGACCTTCGCACAAATCAATTCAAATAGGAAAAAAGTTTCAAAATCCCGAGAAGATAGAAAAAAAAATTGATTATAAGGTTCGATTCAGCGTTAATTGCATGACTGTTAGGACAAAATATGTAACCTGACCTGTAAACCATCTATGAATGAGTAAGTTTCTGTAGAATACTCAACATACTTCGACGATTAGAAATGGACTAGCCGCTGCTGCTACACTAATTCAACTCCTCTGTAAGTCATAGTCCAAAAAGCAGTTGTTGCTGTTGTCCAGGGAAGCCACGCTGTTTGAAACTAATAGCTTCGCTATTATTGCCGAAAATGACTTGCCAGCTTTCGTTTGAGGCCCGGATCGCCGCCGCTATACCGAATGCCGATAGTGATAGACTCGCCCAATTTTCTCAGCATTGGAGGATTCATGCTTGAGGTGATGAATGCGGTTGTCGAAAAATACGTCAAGTTTCATTTTTGCTCCACAGTCGATTAGAACGAAGTCTGAACTTTACCTACCCAAAACCGAAATGAAGGAAAAAAAAAAAAACCACAACAACGAGCAACGTACCTGCAATAGCTGTGCATTCTCTACGATTGCAAATCATTCCGAGACCCATAAAAAAAGCGACACTAGTCTGTCAAATAAATAACGAAACAGTTGATTGGGTTTCTATACACGAATGTCAGCGGCTAACGTTTCTTCAACTCCGTCTCGGTGCCGAACCACCGCAACTCTGTGTAAATTAAGGTGGTTCATTTTTTAACTTTTTTTTTAAAGACGATACTCGAAAATTTGGTAGCAAAGATATTTAGAGATCGCTACCAATTGTTGTAATATTTTTTATTTATTTTTATATGCACGCCTTACGGTATTTTACATGTATAAAGGTGTTTGATTTGAATATCCGAATGTCGAAGCGAGGTCTTTCTTCCGTGTGACTTAACCAGCGCGCAGCGAGTACCTACAGCATTAGGTACGTACATCCGGAGTAAATTATTAATCCGACAGTGGGCCGTGTGCGGTGTTCGGTGAGCACGTCGATCATTACAGACGAAAAGTTTTTAATACGAACCCACGGGGCTAGGCAAACGCGATTGGATTCGCTTTACCGTTTGAAACCAGAGCCAAAAAAGAAACCTTTTACCAGCGGTGAGCGCCGACAAAAAACGTTAATTTATGGCCTGTGTACACTGCATAATTCGACTTTTAGCCGGGGTCAGCGGGAGCCGCGACCTGCAGGCTCCTAGGCAATGCTGGTGTTAATTTCTACACGAGGTTCCCGTGCCTGTATTGGTGCAACGCGCATCGCCCGTAATGTATCGAAAAAAATAGAATCGAGAATAGAACGCCTCGGACCTTAAGGTATTACACGCACCGGCGAACGTAGAGCAAAAAGCAATTTACGATTAAAAACTTTGTACGCAATCAATCATTCGTCATATTCGACGGTACGTAATATCGGTACCTGCGTGTAAATGCCTGACGGCGGCGTACAGCTGCGCTAAAATCATCTCCGTCAACATTATACGTACGCATACATACCTACCTACATTTTCTTTGTCACTGTGTATGTTCTTCGTTCCGTATATATACCCTTCTTACCCGCTTCGTACCAACAAAATTCTACTCCTCTCTCCGTTATTACAATACAATACCGACGGCTTTATCGTCGTCAGGATCTTTTAGTTTTATTTCTATTCGACTGGTTTACTCCCCCCCCTCCCGCGAAATTGAAAACGGTACATTTGATTAGCCAAAGTAAATACACTTTGACGCAAGGGCTATAATACTCGAGATTTTTTAGCGAGCTTTCGAGGACTTTGAGTATAATGAGCGGCGTCCTTTGGAGACTCGAATAATCATATGCGTATGCGTATGTAGGTGTTTTTGTGTGTAGGTATATATTATACTTGTTTATGCCAAGTGTCGGTAATTAAATTTTTTCTCATTTGCTTTCTTCTCAACGGCTGACCGTTTAACCCGCTGTAATGACATTAATTTCCACAAGTAATTGCCGTCATACGCCTGCTACACGCGGATACGATGATAACAGGTGATTGAAACTTCTTGTAACCTAATTAAAATATAATACACTCGCGACAATGTTTCAGTTAATATTCCCCGAGGCTCTGATAAAAAACGTGACGATTTTTTTCTTGGCAGCAGCAGCAGCAGCAGCAAATTACTTGATAGGCCGAGAGCAAACAAGAACGGAAAAAAAAAAAAAACAACAGTCAATTCTCAATCCGGTTATTCGATTATTGCGAATTCTTCTGTAATCTATAATCATCGCGTTCTCGTCGCGAATCTTTATTCTTCTAGCATATACTTGTTTGCTTTGTAAATTTTCAATAGAATTCCAGTGAAATATTTAATTTCTGCTATCATAAAATACGAATTTTATGATTAATTCAAATAATGATTAAGTGCAAAAATAAAAATGCAGCAAAAACCAAACATTGAACGATCGAAAGTTTGTTATTGCTTCAATTATCAATTGAATGTGGTACTTATACACAAACTTTTCAAGTCCGATGTAATATTATACGAAAATAAAATCTATTTGTCTGTTAATGTAAATTAACTAAATCACTTGTAAAAAATATCATTTCGATTGATCATAAATTTAATACAAACACCGGCGTACATGCAAAGGATTAGAATAACCGAGTGAGACGTCGGCTATGAATCGACCGCTGTGGCAGAGAATTCTCGCGGTATTTTTCGATTAGTTCCTAATTTCGTATATTTGAAGGTATAAGAATTAGGAGAAGAGGAAGCACGGTTCTAAGCGTGAAAACTCGTCAATGCGGAGTCCGCGATATACGTTCCGGCTCAGCGAACCGCGCTAGTATTATCTCTCGATTTATAGATCTCCGATCCAGGCCGAGGCTGCAACCTCAAAATCACGCCAGTTTTTTCGGGCAACAAATCACCAAATCGCAACGTCATCACAAAGTTTTCCCAATTAATCAAATTAGCAACCGCTATACGATAAATCGCAGCGAGTTGATTTCTGCAACGGCTTAATTATCATCGGTGTATCGATTTTCCACGCGTGACGGTCAACTAATTGTCGCCACGCAACAAGCAAGAATTATTATTAGGACTTGAAGAATTTCACTGAAAATTGACGAGCTAATTTTTCTCACAAAAATATTATACACATTCAATGGTTACTCTGCACTCTGCAGACGAATATACTATCAGTGACTTAACGAAGGGTTGTATTTGACGACATTGCCTCAAAGACGCGATAATTCTGGTCACTTTGAGATCGAAGGAAACCTTGACAATATTTTGGAAAGATCGAGAAAAGGAATGAGGCTGAATTTATTAAGGTTAACGCAACGAAACATGACGAAAAAAAATCATTATTGCACAATTTTACAACGACTTTGAAGAAGTTGATTTTCAAAAATAAGATTACGTTTTCTCTATCACGATTTACTAAAATTCCAACATTCTCGAAGGTGCGAAATAACGATTTTTCCCAAACACGCATGATCGTTACAGCAACGTTACCGACCTAATCCTCATGAAAAGGAATATACGATTGAAATAGAGAGTCGAGCGAGCGTTTAGAATGAAAGCGCCGTTTCTTTTCGACGACTTAAAATTAGAGGAACATGGGGGAGGGTAAAAAAAAAAAAAAAAAAGCCGAAGGCAAGTAAATCGACTCACCAGTATAGCACCAAGCCGGCCAGACGACGGGGCTCTCGGTGTCGAGCTCCCTCATCCTCTCAACGACCCGCGGACATCGCCACTCCGATCGTCCCGGTGTAACGTTCGTCAAAATGTCCAGTTTGCAAATGTTTACCCGCAGCCTCAGCGTTGAAACAAGGGATGGAGGTAGGCAGGGAGGGGGGATTTCTCTGCGACGATCGATCGATTGATTCCTTCGACGACGATTAGGATTCGTCGCGATAAACCGGGGAGAGAGCGAGAGAGAGAGAGAGAGAGAGAGAGAGAGAGAAAGAGAGAAAGAGAGAGAGAGAGAGGAGACACTTCAGGCCTTAGGGTGAGATCGAGGCGTACGGAGAAAGGGCTTGAAGGCAACGTTCGTCCTTCCGGAGCGTCGTCGACCTTGGCCGATGCACCTGTCGACTTATCCCACGGTTCGAACTGTCACTTAATTAGCTTGGCGACGGTGGCGGCGTTCCGGGTCTGAGGATGGCTAATTCATGGACCCGGCCTAGCCGGTGGGTCCTTTAATTAAGCTCGACGCGTCGTCGTCCTCCGGCGTAAATCCCATGTGACATGCGCTGCACGTGGCGCGGTCAGGCAGGATGGGCGGTGGTTAAAAAAAAATATATCGTTCACTGTTTCACACAGATGCATTGGTGATGATGATAATGAGGATGACGACGGCGAATCGCGGAGGTAATTTTCTCCGACTCGTAAACGTGTCTCTCGATGATAGAATTATTAAGACGGTGATGATAACGGAGTAAAATCACTGTTTCACAAGTAGTAACAGGAGGTACGATATCGGACGCCTTATCGATAACAGCGACATAGAGGGTCGTCGGTTGGTTCGTTCCTCACTCCCTCCTCCTCGTCCTCGCGCGGAGCACACCGGCAATTCCCGTTTCCTTACAGCCGTTATAATTATGACAATTGTAAAATAGACCGCGCGTCTCGGGGATGACGGAAACCCGCGAAATATGCGACACTTGCGATGCGACAGAGGAGATGATCCAGCAGAGCGCAGGTTCGCGCAGCACTTGGTTCGGTGCACCTGCCGCGAGGGTCCGCGTCGGAATGGGAGCGGGGTAACGGGCGGCAGGTAGGCAGGCCCTCGTCCCGCAGGTACAACGGAATTAGGTGGGGGATCGGTCACATGGGGAGTCGCTTCGGCCACACGGAGCTCCGTCTCGCCCTGAAGGAGTAGGAGCACAATCGTCCGCGACGCACGGCCGAACGAACGCTCTATGCCTGTCACTGCGACTCCCTCCCTCCCGCCCTCCGCCGTACTCTTTACGCATACATACCTGCTCGCATTCGGTTCAATCATGTTCCTCTGTCTCACCGTCAACTTTTTTTATCGTTACTTCTATCTCTTCTCTTTCTTCTATCTTTGCTTGCTTTCATCTACGTATTCATCTTTCTAACTTATTGCTAATATCTGTAGTATTCACTTTTACCTACTTTTATCAACTCTCTGTTATACTTTCTCAACTTTGCTTCTAATCTTCTTGTCGGTTTTACGGTATTTTATACCTGTTCACATTTTACGTTTACATCGATGTTCTACACAATGCCCGAGGGGACTTGTCTCAGGGCGAATAAACGTTTCTCCCTTCCTCTCTCTCTCTCTCTCTCTCTCTATTTTACTAATGTAAACTTCTCATTCTGTCGTCATGTTCTACTTTTAAATAATTCAGCTTTTCTCTCTTTCTTCCCGTCTTGTACTTACATTTGTATTTATTTATTTTTCTTCCCTCTTTTTGCAAAACTACTTATTTTCTTTCTATTTTTCTTTTTTATATCGTATTTCACTCAATTATCCACGATATTGTACCTCAACCAAATTGCCTCAGGGCTTAATATTAGGCTACGGCATTAATAAACCCACATATGATTTGATCTGATCTGATCTATCTCTCTTTAGCATCTAGATAAGCTCTGTACAAATATTGCACAATTACGTACTTATTTTAATCAGAAGCACAAAAGGATTCATAGTTTTTTTTTTTTTTTAATTTCCTAACCGATATCAGAATACAAAAACAATTATTTTTCAATAATCTATTCGAGAGAAATTCTGTTATAATTGTCGATAACTGTCTAAACCCTAAAGATTTTTGCCTCACGCTAGCGTGTAGATATAATTTTTACTTTATTATAGCTCGTCGCGATTTTACAATCATATCCCGATATTTCACTCGGAAGTGAGAACAACATTTTTTTGGAATCGCGAATCGCGGTTTTACGCCTATGAAACAAACAAATCCGCGATATAAATCGTGACAATATGTCAAACTCGTGCGGAGAATCACAGCTGTCACGTATGTTGATGTATAATTTATGTGTGCCAGATATAATCGGAATTGACCACTCGTCGAGACACGAACGAAACTCGAGCCGGAGAAGATTCGTATCGTGACATTATAGATTTGCGAACTATAACGAAAAATTCAGTGGCAGACTTTTCGGATCGCAATTTTGCTCATTTAAAATCATGTTCCACTTAAATAATTAGTCACTTTGTTTTTGTTTTTCTATGTATATAAGATTTGAAATTATTAAATAAATTTTATTATGAAAAAAAATAAATAAATAAATGATTAAAAAAAAAGTCATTGAGATGTGAGACTGCCACCTGAATTTCGGACACTCCTAAAGTTTCAAGATATCGATACTTCAGAAAAAATAAATAAATAAATAAATAAAATAAACGTATCGTTTATGCACACCGACGTCGCTGACTTCAACCTCGTTGAAATTCCGTATCCGACGTACTTTTTGTGCTACCGTGAATTGAATTTCTTTAAAAATCCTCGCCATCATCACTCGCAGTGTCGTTAAATTCGTATGATTGAAACTTCGCGTGTAACATGAGTGGCGGTCGAGTGCAGTAATAAGCCGTGAGTGCATTTATCCAGAAAACCGGAGGCCAGCGCACAGTGCCTATACCAACCGGTGGCGTATATCGAGCGTGTATTTATTCCAATGATTTACGACCGCGGTCTGGATAGGCGCGTTCAGGTTCCTGAGGAAGCTCCTGCGAGACAAGGGGCTACAACGTCTTCATGTGCCGCAGCTTCCCTGCGCCCACTTTTTGCTAACGGTACAAATTAATTGCAGAGGATTCAGACAAAAGCGATTTTAACATCGGCGATGATTTATGTCCAGTTCACGCGCCTCGGACGCTCCCGTATTGATAAAATGGATAATTTCCGTGGTTGTTTCTTTTTTTTTTTCTATTTGCATACCGTTCTTACAATAAAACGTGTCAGAAATAATGGGACTCATTTTCACAGTGCACGATTTGAAAATTTTCTAAAAATCGTTCCTGATTAGTACTAGATAAAAAATACGATTGTTGTTTTCAACCTGCCTTTGTAGACGTCGAACCTGCGCTCATTTTGACTTTCGTTCTTCGGTGTAAATTTTTTCTTTTAACTCTCGGCACTGATGCCGGTTTTACGTATCTCAGTGCAAGTCAACCACCATTACATTCTATTCTTCTTCCTTTTCTTTCTCTTCGAATTCTGTTGTAAAATGTGTTTTGAGGAATTGCCATTAGGGCCGAAACGTCCATTCTCATCAAGTTTTTCTTCATTTTAACCCGGCAACAGCTTGAAAAATTTTCAAATTAAATATAAAATTCTCTGAAAGAATTATCACGAGATTTCGGGTCGGATTAATCATTATTATTATTATTGATCAACCAACAATAAATTACAAATGTAAGAAACCTGAAGGAAGTTACAGGAACCTGTGCGTAAGACTGGTGTACTAACAACAAAAAATCAAAATAAATCCTAAAACAACCATGCAACTGAAGAAAAAAAAAAAAAAAAAAAACGACCGTAAACGAATGACATCGAAAATTCACCGATACGCTACCGAGGGTAATAAAATGTGACACGTCGGCTCGTGGAGGCAGCTTTTGCCGGCTACCGGCGGCAGGTTGACTCGGATTCGAAGGCTGTAGCGATATAACGGCAAGAGCTGAGAGGCCGCAAATACGCAGGTATATATCCTCGCCCAACTATTAAACCAGATATCCACCGCGCACTTGTTAAGCGTGTACTCCACACGCGTAGTAACGCCGCGTAGCCACTTAGAGAGAAAGAGTAGGTAGGTACTGGAATGGAAGTGGTGGTCGTGACACGATCCAGCGATGCGTGAGCGCTGGATGGACGGACGATACCTACTTTTCGTTCATTTTATTGCCACATTATTCCTCTTCTTCTTCTTCTTCCTCTTCTGGTCCTTTTCCTCCTCCGTCTTCTTCTTATTCTGCTTCTTCGTAAGGAATTACGTGTTTAAAATTATACGTTTTGAGAGTAGAATCCGGCGCGCGCGCGCCTCGCGAGCTGCCTCGAGTCCATTCCGTTCCCCATGCATATCCATGTAACGTGTGCTTACGTGGGGACACGCGAGTGGGCCGTGATGGCGACGGTAATTAAAATCGTTTTAATCGTCGTACCTATGCAGCTACATTATCGAGGAGAAAATTAACCGCTTCTAACTGCAGCGTCGCGACGACGTGCGGCGAACTGAGCTGTATCCGTTAATCGCGGTGATTAACCTTGCGGCTTTGAAAAAAATCCCAACTCATTCGCCCGCGATAACGAATTGCGCGAATTAACCTTTAAAGTGAAACATGGAGTGTTTCGCGCTCGCGTGATTTCTTGCCATGTGTATATATATTTTGCAAACAAGAAGGCGCGCGGCGTTCTCCCCTCTACGAGAATAAAAAAAACCCCAGACTGTCGGATCTTGGACTAGAAGCCTCGAAGAAGTTGCCTGAATTTTTTCAGAATTTTTGGATCTCTTTAAATGGCGAAAACAACGGCAAGACGCGAAAGATGTCCGCATGTTTCACTTTAATGGTTAAAGGTCAAATCGAACCCTGTGCAAGGTGTTTTCATTGCCGATGAGGTTGTTGAATATCAGCCTGAAGATCACAACTAAAAGCAACAGCTGCAGCAAATTGAATCAATGATCGATGAATTGATCCTAACGGTATATTTTGACGCGAAGACGTTCGGAATTTATCAATCAATATGATGAATTATTGCGCTGCGTTTTAGCCGTTCGGGCAGAAACGATAATACCTACTGTAGACAGTAATTTGGCAATTATTCAAATAGAGTTTGAAACAATTCGCGGCTGTAGTCTTGTTGCAGGTGCAACTTGTTCAATGAGTTTTGTATAACCTAATACCGTTAGCAAAGAATATACCGTTTGCGGGCTTTGCCACTCGTCGAAAATATCTCTAAATAACGGCAGAAGGATCAACACTTGTTAACAACCACCGTGTACTGAAAAAAAAACGAATAAGAAAATTAGCGAAAAAACGTTACGTCCACGGTGTAAGAACACCTGTACAAAATTATTACGTTCTCCATATATATACATTACATTCAAGTATGATATTTCGGACTGACGATTTAAGCCGGAGAAAAGAGTTTACAAAAAACAAAAAGATCTGAGGCTAATTTATTTCGACTCGCTTCTGGCAAATTTCGTAACGCACATGTCAGAGCGGCCATTAAATCTCTATCACGAAATTCTCCGACTTTTCCAAGTTTTCGAAACGAAAATCTGAACAATTCGGGTAAATTGGTTATAGCAAATTGAAAAAGTATATACTCGTTTTCCATAGAATTTTCTTTTTTTTTTTTCTGTCATTTGGGTCACACTGTCTCATCCGGCCGATGAGTAAAATCTTTTGTAAGTTGATATTTCGGAATATTCAAAGTTTGATGAAAATCTTCCGGCAATGGTAAAGAAAAAGTGTGTTGTCGATCTAATTTATCTGAAGCTTAAAAAAAAATCACGAGACGTATTTGTGCGAAGAAAAGAATACAGTAGACGATTTTCCGACTTTTCGCAAAAACCTCTGACATTTCCCTGACCGTTGCAGAAGTTTCGAATACCGTGACATTTCCAGATTTTCCAGAATTCTCTGACCAGTAGCGTGGATAGGTAATTTGCATTGTACAAGAAGATTCGTAGTCAAGGAGAAAGAACGCCGTGAGGATAAATGTAAGAAAAAAAAAAAAAATCATTATCGACTTGACCAGTAAAATTATCAGAGGGTTTATCGCGTTACGGAAAGCAAAGTATCCCTAATTACGAGGTCATGGTACGAAACGCGGTGCGATGAACAATCGCGAAGTATATTAGTGCACGCATATATACACCAGCTGCACTATAATAAACCGAAACAGGTACACGAAGAAACTGTAATTGTTCCTGCAATTAGTTTCTGTAAATACATATATTGCCATCATGACGTATTAACCGACAAAAGCGTTTTCGACGCTCATTTTTACAACCTTACGACTGCTTGCTTGGTTGAGCAGATATTACGGGCAGGTACCTTATACATTATGTCTGTAAATGCATACGTGCTTAAGGATCCGTCCAATGTTAGTGCAGGATGCAAGCAAATACTTGTACAGTTTAAGTACTTAAACCCATTGGGCAATGGATAATAATATGAATTGAAATATATAGTAAATAATGATGATTATTGAATCAAGCTTTCGAGAAAAGAGAAAAAGAAAATAAAAGCAAACTGTTGATTGTGGAATAATTTTCACTTAAATCTAGGTATAATTTCTTCTTTCGTTATTATTGTTATTGTTATCAATATTATGTTTTTTTCATCAATTTCACATCATCGCGTGATGGACCATTTCAAGTTACTTCCTTCTAATCAAACGGGATCTCTCCATCGAGAATTCAAGAGTCTTTATATTAATCCCTCATAAAACTGACACTTCCACGTCGACGTCCCGTTCCAGCCTCGTTTCCTAACCACGTTTATCGGTCCAAAAGGATGAAAACACGAGGAAGAGGAGAGAAAAAAAGCTACCACCAGACACCTAAAAGCATTTCAATATATAGCGTAAACAAATATATATATACATATATATGTGTGAGGAGTTAATTGAGACGTCGTATTGAGCGCGTCGCAACGGCACTAAAATCCGGAGAAAAGATAGGATATCCTGAGCAGGCGGCGTGTTTCGGGTTCGAATGAGGGCGGATACCCTGAAACCTGGGATGTCGTCTGGATCGGGTTTTTTACGTCTATAGACAACCCGGAGCTGTTACGACGGGAAACTTAAGATCGTCATCAACGTCGTTCGTGGGGAAAAACGGAACGAGTCGCTGGAAATGGAAATTACGTTTGTTCCGATTTTTAACTGAATAAATTATGAGTTGATTGAAAAATTATTTATTATGTATTTTAAGATTTATTCTTAAACAGAAGTAAGAAATCACTTTTGCATTGGATTTTTCGAATCAAGAATACAGGATACTAGATTTTCAATTAAACATGAGTTGAACTCTAAATGAAACTACGAATATAAGTTCAAGGAAAAAACCTGACGTGGAACTTTTTGAGTATTTTTCCGGTTTGACTGAGTAAAAGTCTATAAGTTACAGTGTAAAAATCTGTGCAGTCTTTTGATTGCAGACCTGTGTTATTTGTAAGAATTTTTCAAGCTTAATATTGAACCTTTCTTTTCCTCCAAATGAGTTCAAAATGTATACCGCCGGTTTCTTTATTAATTTATCGTCCGATCGAGAGAAGATAAATGAGCACGAATATGTGATATTATACTATTAGAAGAAACGAGCAGATATATACGACTATTCAAACATGGATATAACGGATTTTTCTCACTTGTGCCGTGATTATCCACTGATCAAGATTCGCGGTATTTTCGTAAGAGTTGATTCGCGTCAAAAATATTCGCCAGATTTTTAGTCACGCCCTTTCACGCAACAGTATTGTAGTTTATTGCTGTATACACGCCGCGCATAATTATACGCCTGTAATTTATTTTCATTCCTTACTCCGGCTAATTATCATTGGTTTATAAGCGAGCGTTGAACAGACCTCGCCTTTTTACGACAAATCTTGCATGTAAGTTTGTAAGGTATATAAATTGAGACGTCCGTAGCGTCGAAAGTGTAGATCGAACGAACGTCAAACATCAATCGTAAATTTGTTATACCGAATCGTTTCTCGGGAATAATGAATTGGAGATTCACCGTTTCAATTAACGACAATTTTAATACATACCTTCTCGCCACAAGTTTAAAATTTTCGTGTTTGCGTTATAATACGACGGAGAATGTTTTTTCAACTGTAATCACGTCGTTGTCGTCGTCTCGACAACACCGTCAAAATTGACTCTACTTGCAAATTTTACAACCTGAATATAATTACTTTCGCGACTTTTTCCATACAGACGTGCAGGAATCCATATATTCTTATGCCGCGGTATATGCGTGTAAATAAATGAATCGAGTGAACTTAGGAGGAGAAAAAACGTCAAGTAAAATATACGCCTCGCATATTCTCGCAATGTATTGCTAAATGAATCGTAGTTTAGTATAAAGACGATCGCGATATTTACGCGACTTCGTAACAGCCGGTAAGACATCGATAAATTAAATTTAGTGCAGCTGCAGAGTGTATATATACGTCACGGGCCGAATTTACACCGAGAAAAGGAGAGAATGAAAGAGACGAAGAAAGAAGAGAGAATGAGAGAATGAGAGAGAAAGAGAGAGAGATTTCGGGGTTACAAAAGTCATTGATAAAAGCGGCCGATCTGGTTGAATGGACAGAGCTGGAACGATTGACGTTAACAAATTTTACATGGTTGACTTTTAACTCTCCGCGTTCGATCCTGCATCACGACACAGAAATCCCTCCCCCAGGATGACCGATGAAAATTAGAGTAGTACCGTTGAACCTCGAACGAAATGAAAGAGAAGAAGAAGAGAGAAAGAAAAAAAAAGAATAAGAAAAATAACGATGATAAAGAACCGAAGAAGCGGAGACCGGATGTCGAAGTGACAATAAAACTGATCCAGCCTCGAGCGAGAGGAAAAAAAAAACAAACAAACCGATAAATAAATGACATAAATATGTAAGTCTAATTGCATTAGAACAAGAAATGCGTACCTGATAACCAGTTTCAAAAAAAAAAAAAAAATCATTTTGAAATTTTTTAATGAATAAGAAGGGGGAGGGGGGGCGGGAGAAACACACGGAGAACGAGGGTCGATAAAATATGTCCGAGCATCAGATTCTAACGTTCATCGAGCAATCAGATAACATTATTAGACCAGGGTTGCCGGCCGTGTTTGCATCGATATCCAATTAGTAACGCGAGGTAATCCGAGACTAGGCGATTAATTTTCTGCGGCCGCGTCTCCGAAATGCCCGAGGATAGGAGAGAAAAAGATGGGGGGGAGAGAGAGAGGGAAACTCGTGTCGCCTATGGGACGACCGTCGTCAGAGAGGATAAACCGATAATAGGAGATTTACGATTAATAACTCCGAAGCGCTGCAGCGGCAATGAAGACGTTCGACGTCCCACGGAATGCGCTTTTTTTTCCACATAATATTCACGAGACGCCATCATCGACGCGTGACGCGTTTACGCGGCCGCGCGCGTTCGAATCAAGACTCGAGTCGACTTAAAATATCGTAAAGCGACTCAACGGGCTCTCTCACTTAATTACGACCCTATGAAATATACTGCGCAATTATAATACACCGTATATATACAAAATGACGGACAAGTGAATTTAGTGTCTTTCGGATAACTCGAAGCTCCGCCAGGC
This sequence comes from Neodiprion lecontei, assembly GCF_021901455.1. Taxonomy (NCBI): domain Eukaryota; kingdom Metazoa; phylum Arthropoda; class Insecta; order Hymenoptera; family Diprionidae; genus Neodiprion; species Neodiprion lecontei. Next base: position 1,441,872 of record NC_060263.1, on the reverse strand, counting down.
CATTTCCTATTACGCCCATTTTGATATCATTATACGGGCATCCATGCTCTTACGGTATCGCCGTATGCGATTTCAGACAAGGCTACGAAATGAAGACGAGTTTATTTTTTCTTTTTTTTTTTTCTTATCAGTGATCATAAATTCTATGGTGGTGAAATTTTTGATTCTAGAAGGAAGTGATTTCAAGATCTTGCGTTCGTCAGGAAAAGTTGCAGCCCAATGAACACACAGATTCGTAATGTTCCAACAGTCATCAAACGTAGCATCAGCAACTGTATAATCATACTAACAAGAAGCCACCAATTGTATACATTTATTTTTGCAATTCGAACAATGTTTGAAAATTATACTTCAACGATGCTGATTTTACTGTAGTTACACTCATTTCCAAATGAAAAACAACAAAATGAGACTTTTCTTACAATTAGTGTAACCAGTCGAACTCGATGTTTCGGATCACGGTGCGGTGAGCCTAAGCCGCATGATCGGAGATGAATGACTCAGACCCGACGTCGGAGAATCGCTTCGGAGTAAAATCAAAGGATGATATACTTTTATTGCGATTAATGGTGGAACATGGTCCCGGCAAGAGTGGCGGGCACGGATGGATACGTCACGTGAAAAGAGAGCTTTGAGTTGAACTCGGTTCTCGATTCTTGGTTCTCTTCTGTTCTTAGGAAGCACGGACTGGCCGACCCGCCGCTCGAGCAGCACAAAGTGCAATTTAATAATTTTTGCGTCATAAAATCGGAGGAATGAGCGAGGCTAAAAATGAATAACTGGAAGATCGTTCACCCTGGAGGGCAGCATCGGCATCAACGGCAAAAGCGGCAGCAGCAGAGAGCAGTTCGTCCAGTTCGTCCGTTCGCCGTTGAAAGTGGCGCTCGAATGCGCCTCGCCGAGACAAACTGACCCGAAGCCGCATTGTTCATTTTTTTTATCTTCCGGGTGGAATAGATTATCTTTTATTTACGAGCGATCCGCACCGCTCTGGAGACGAGAAAATTGTTTGGGAAGGTGCCTCGGGGGTAGCTTGAACCGAGAGAAGAAGATTGTAAGAGTGGGCATACCCACTTCCAGAGAAAAGAGATCTGCGGAGTGGTCATGGACGGAGGAGAGAAGGATCTAGAATTTTATTCTAAAAGCTGTAAACCATTCAATATACCGACACTACCAAGGTGAGATCCACTCAAGATCCATCACCTGCCTTCCCTTGGCCACCTTTGCAGTACTCTTGATGATCAGTGGTACAAGTGTTTCTCCTTTCGTGTACAACTGACGAGTAGGTGACCGATGTGTGCCCAGTTATAAAGCTGTACAAGCATAATTCACTTCCCAGGTAATCTTCAAAGACCCGTTCACGCGTTTCACCTCGATGGCTTGTGTAACGATGCTAGAACTGTGTTTTTTCACTCATCTGGTTCCTTGTCTCCGTTCGCCGCGGCCTCGTTTCTCCTCAAGGAGTTTCGTGAGTTGGGAATAATTGACTACTTTCCGGTAAATTCATTAGTCCGGATTATGAGAATGTAGTCATCCGACGAATAATCACCGCTATCTCGGTTCAATTACCCTCTTCTAACAAGGAAGATATCCCGGGTCGATCTCTGCGATTTTTTTTTTGCAATGTGTTACAGTGGACTAAAAACTAAGCGACATGTATTTTTTTTCATGTGCCATTAAACACTTTAAGGGAGGGTGCCAAATCGCACCTTAAGGTGCATTACTTTGAAGGGTGGTTCCACCCCTTTAAAGTATTTTATGGTGGATAAAAAAATACGTGTCGCTTACATATTACAAAAGCAATCGAATCGGAGATATCGACCTGGGATTATACCTTCCCTGTAAGAGACTGGCAAGAATCTTAGATCGGAAATGGTGAAGACCAGTGGATCAACCTCGTCTCTACAGTATCCTACAATAATTCATTCTATGTTACAAGGCTCGTCAAGGATCACCTGTCGGACAGTCGAACGGACGTGATGACCCGCAGAGAGAGAGAGAGAGAAAGAGAGAGAGAGAGAGAGAGAACAGGAAGAAGAAGAAAAAGAAGAGGAAGAAGAAGATGAAATTGGGCCGAAAAAATGGGGCTTCAATCTAGTGTATTGTTGCGGTCACTCGATGCGCAGTCCGTGATCTGCCAAGAACGACTGGCTCCGCTATAATGATACTCCGGGAGTATTAAAGTCCGGTCGCAAAAAGAAGTACCAGAGATGGATGGTAAACTTAGCTCGCGATTCAAGCTCAGCTAGTTCTTCAGTCGCGACGCGAGTCAAGTTCATCAGGATCTCCATTCCTTGCGATGGATATACAGGTTCGTTGTTGAAGACGTCTAAAAGAAGAAAAGAAAAACAAAAAAAATTGGTCAATGAAAGTTCCCGGTGCATTATATCGAGGACGGTCTGCAGGCATAGTTCTGGGTACGCGAAGCGTGATCCGAATCAACCAGGGAAGAAAAATACTAGAAACGAACGAGAGAAGAAACACGTGGAACTTTGAATAAAGTTCAATCGAGACGGTGAAAAATTTCCACGTGTTTTACGACAAGTCAACGGCCTCCAAAATCAATCAAGGTAATTTCAGAATATCTGATCTTTTACGCAGATTACATATAAAAATGTGACGCGCACGTACGAGATAATGTCAACATTACACATCCTCTTCTTTACACACACACACACACACACACACACTCGCCCGAGAGTTAATATGCTCGACAAATAGAATATATTTTTTAATAATAAGGGGGGAGGGGGGTGGGGGGAGGGGAAGAGACCCAATGACGACAATTCTTCAATCCGCTATCGCTTTGATGGAATGGCTAACGACGGCGGCCATCGCGAGACGTTCCTCACCATGAGTTTGCTGCCCACCTTGTTCCATACATGCGGCGATTCAATTCGGCAAACCGATACGGTGTAACCTGCCGCTCGAGTACGCGGCCGCCCTTCTCTCTCTCTCTCTCTCTCTCTCTATCTCCTTCTTCGGCTTGCCAACAATCGATGTAATCTTCGATCTAGAAAGAACAACCCGTGCCCAGGAGGCGGGGCTCCGGTTCCTCGGGTGCCGCGTTAAGCCGGGAAGCACTTGGCAGCTTCTTTCCTCGATGTGAGAGAGAAGGAGAGATCGATGTGTCGGGTCCAGAGAACGGATCGCCGATCCCATTCGCAAACTCTGTAACATCGACTCGCGGATACCTCCGTCCAACGATGCACGTGATCCTTGAACCCGGAATCGAAAATGCAGTATGACGGAAAGATATGGTGGAACTGAACCTTGATTAATGGTTTGACATGCCCAAACCATGGTCAACTTTTAGACCATTTTCACGGTCGGTATGACGTACATCTTGTATCGCATAGGCCCTAAACCAAGATCCAAGACAATTACCATTCATTTCTACGCTTGAATTGTAATTTTGCGAAGAACCATTAATTTTGAACACAAAGTTTGATTGGTCCCATGGAATTAACACACTTCTATTCTGGAAGGGGACGAGAAGAAGCGTGTACAGCATAAATGAGGACGTAGATCTGAACTGAGCTGAGTGGAATTGAGATGATATCGCGGCTCGGCATGGTTATCGAAGCGCTGAGTGTAGGCCCAGCTGGTTCTCTCGGTGCCGCACGTCCGCCAATGACGCACTTCCGGTCACCTCAACCCATGCTGGTCGGCAAGCTATGCTTGGCTCCACAATAATAGTCGAGAGCCGTTGCTATAGATTTATCCAGCGTGACTTTTTGCCCCGTGACGACCCCGCGGAGAGATATTTGCTCCTCTTCCTCCGCAGCTGTATTTCCACCGTTTCCCTTACTTTTCGTTGTCATGTTTTTTTTATTCGACTTTAATGCCCTTCCTGGTTCTCTATAAATGTTGCGCTTCCGCCGCGGGACGCGAATTCGCATTGATTCGTACGAGAATAGGACAGGAATGTAAGTAGAGTGACGCGATTTTTTTTCCTTTTTCTTATGATGTACCAAGCCGGCGATCACAGCCTCTGTTTGTAATTTCAAAAAACTTGACATCCTCGATTGATCGCTAATTATAAGAAAGTATGAAAGTGAAAGAAATAAGAGACGAGATGAAGGAGGAAAAGAAAGTGATAGATTTCGGCGTGACAAATAATTCCCAAATTCCCCGGGTGACGATAAGAAAAGACATTGACAAGAAATGTTTTCTGATTGCTCGCCAATTTCTCTCTCAATCTGAACTGCCTGTTTTTCTCCCTACTCTGTCATGCCATCGAGAAGCGAACGTTTCAATTCACCTCTGAATAAGACTGATGAATCGTACAAACATAATTGATTCATTATCAGAAAACTGTTCGACGTAATTATGTCGCAAAATAAAATATATTATACTCAAGTGTACGCATATTTCTAGTAATTGAACAACACGACACATTTACATTCTGCTTCTTACCAACGTACAGAAAAAGTGAAGAATAAAAGATAAGAGAAGAACGAAACTCGGAACTGATCGGACGATAAAATATTTCTTATGTTAACAGCGAAGAAATATTCTTATGCTTACCCATGTATACATATAATATATACATATACCTATTCGTCTATACATGCATTCAATTATAGATCAATGTACCAACAACGCGATTGTGTCTGTGATCCAAATTTTTTTACACTACCTTTTTCAAATCAAAGAAATTGATGGGCCAGCAGCATTATTGCGCAATTACTTCACGCGGATGTACCATTATATTGGATCATTATCGATCGATCTGTATCTTTCTCACCTCGGCTTTCACTCGCGTTGCTTTTATACACGTAGAAGATAGATAGATAGATATGAATAGGTACACCGTCTACGTGAGGAGAATCAGATCTATTTGACACGTACGGATTATAATTGGAACAGAAGTTATACGTATACTCTATAAGCCGATGCTCAATAATCAATTGGCTAAGTTCCTGAAACCAATATTGTAGACTAGAGAGTCTAGATTCACCATCGATCTTATTTGCTTTCACAACAATATTAAAATCTTCCTAACACTTGTCTATTTTATTTTCCAAGAATTAGATTACTTTAATTTCCATCAAATCATAAAAAAAGTCATGACAGATCTCGATTTTACGAGTACAAAATGAAAATCGAACCCGAGAATTACATCGTATGAATTATGCTAATTCTGACTACATTTTTCGACGAGAAAAAAAAAAAGAAAAAGAAAAACATTTTTACTACGTAATATTGGTAATGAATTATTGCGGCGCTATAATAATTCACTCCATCACATCTGTTCCGGCATAGTCGAGTGATTCGAAAAACCCGTTAAGTCTATAGTTACAGGTGTTTGTACTGCTTTCTACACTTATAACGATTCACCGCGCGCAATCGTAGTAATTTCATAAAAACTAATGAATAACACTTGAATGGGATAAAAATAAGTCTATGGAAAAAATGCGCCCTCGATAATATATTTATAATATAGATATGAGTACGAGAAGGAAAAAATTACAGTAGGATACCTTTAACAATTTTTTTCAGGCGTACGTGACTCGTACGTATAGATACATAGAGACACATGTAAATATATGTATATGAGGCGTTCCAAAATCTTTGATAAGATTTTGCAAGAAATCGTAAATCTGTTTAAAAAATCATTCATCAAATCAGAGATACGGTATCTATTATAATATATTTTTAACAGGTGTGCAAGTAGAAAAATCGATTTAAAAGAAATAGAAAAAAACGAGGTCCTACTCTGAATCTTGTGTGAAAATGTTTCATATCGGTAACGAAATATTTTTTTTTTCCTTATTTCATAAAAATCAATTTGGATTTTTTCAGATGGGTTTAAAAAATCATAGCGTAAAGACGAGCGATTGAAAAAATTTGAGCCCTTTTTTCGTAAGCTTTTCAAGGATCGTACTAATGTAAGAAAAATCCTTGGTGAAATTAAAAAATGTCACGGTCAACCGTTTACTGAGTTGGCGTGGAATACCCCATATATATGCATATATACACACACACACACATATATGTATATACATATTATACATATCCCGCTCATACTACCGGCGAGAGCAACGGCCAAAGGCAGAGATTATCAACGGACATTAATGCTTAATTGTTTCAATATAAATTAACTTGGATAAAATGCATTTTCAATTATATCTACCGGATAATAAACGTCGTCGTATTTTATGAATTACATAATAACGTCCCGCGTAGCCCACAGCATAATATGTGTACGTATACATATAATATTACGACACGGAGGTAAAACGATTCGCTTTCTGTTCTCTTTTAACACGCACTGAAACGTAGAACATTGCATATGTTCACCGTATATTAAAATGGAAAAGATTTCACTCGTCGCTGTAAAAAGGTATCATATTCATACATACAATCGACTAAATCGATATGAATCTAAATTTTCGAGAATAGTAAATAAGTTTGGCTTGAAAAATAAATTCATTTTCAGACCAGGTGTAAGAAAATTAAATTACCACCGCGAAGCGACTGAAATAGCCTGCGATTTATACAAGTTTACGAACTATCGGAACAACAACGCGACTTAGCTAAAGATTTGGCCAGTGATTTGAGTTGCAAGATACGGCCACTTTGACGGGGATATGCGTTACGCCTCGACAAAGAAGCGGAGAAACATTTTGTACAAGAAGAAGCTTCGCCTGGGGGAAAACCCCGGGGATAACAAAGTTACGTTGAATCGTTTTTACGGAAACGTCCGCTGATTTACAGACCATGAATATACATTCGACGTCCGTAAGATCTCAATTAAAACGCCAATGTGGATTGAGCGAGGTGCGTTGCAGCCTCGGCGAGTTTTCCGGTTTGAAGATACGGATAACAGGAGGTTTAAGTCAAACTCGTACACGCACTATTACGTAAATATAATATAAGGTATACGTGGCTAAGCCGTTTAACGTCAGGTTTATCACCTTCTTTTTCTCGTATTGTAAAAAATAAATAAAAAAAAAAAAGAGACGATAATACACTCTCCGCAGTGATTTCATGGAGCAACAGACCAAACTCTCCGTGCTCTTCCAGATATGTATATTATAAGTATAGATAATATTTACCCGCATATAAGCGATAATGTATTCAAATTCATTTCATACAGCCGTTCTTCACACATCGCATACACCCAGCTTAAAGAGCGGGCGCGTCTCTTGAGTAGTTTTAAATTTCAAAAGATCCATCCGTAGTGAAGATAGGTAGGTAAGTACCTGCAGGCGGGCTCTTGCCGAGCTGCATCTGTGGGCATTATATACCAGTTCGTTCGAAATATCTGTCACCGAGTTCAATGTATGTATAATTATCAAGTGTAAAGAGCAGCCGTTCTTCCCTCTTCTATCTTCCGTAAGTCTGATTTCTAAATGAAACGTACGATGAAAAAAAACAAAAAAAAAAGAAAGAAAGAAAAGAGTACGTCGATTTAAGGTTACAATTAAACACCGGGCAGAGAGTGCATATATTTGAACATGGCGAAATACACGTTTTGTTACTATTTAAAAATCTGAGTTTAGCCAAATAGCGATCGATAGAGATCAGTTAACAGCTAAAAAAATTCTATTTGGCTCAACTAAAATCCGTTAATGATAACGTAACATTTATATCACCATATTCAAACCTACGTTTGTCAACAGTAAATAAACTCTCTTCTCAACGTACGTTACCGCGGAATAAAATCAAATATCTTCGGCATCTTATATTCAATTTTCCGAATTCTTTTCATCCAACCGACGATCACAATCGTACCTAAAACGAGTAATTAAACAAAGATCCGCGATCATCCCCTAAAAATCTGGAGAGCAATATAACGGCTGATAATTTCTTATGGTATTAGTCACGGGTTTCGGTAGTCGGCGTAGCGGCGCGTTACACAATTGTAACAAGTCTCCCTGCGGTAGCTTATTGTTAGATCACCGCTGTACCTAAGCGCGGTCCGCGTCCCAAGAAGAAGCCCGACATGTTCGAGAATCGTGCACGTGAGCGATGGACAAGCGGTCCAGAATACATCCGGCGTATCGTTACACGTGCGATGGTGTAGGTGAGTAATCGAGGTGTAAAACTGTTGATTGCCGGCGCAGCATCTCAGCTTCTCTCTTCCCTCCGGACCCGCAGTGGTAGCCGTGGGCGTGCCGGGCACGACCGAAGGGAGACTTCCAAGACCCGAGGAAGCCCTCCTCCTCCTCCTCCTCCTCCTCCTCTTCCTCCTCTTCCTGCCGCGCCGCAGCGGAGCTACCGGCAAGAGCGCCGTGCGCACGCGGGTAAAGGAACAAATAGAGAAGCAAAAAAATTTTAAAAAATAAACTAAAAAACAGAAGCAACAACAACAACAACAACAACAACGAAAGGGAGTAAATAAAGTTCCACACATCCCCGGGTTATACGGTCAACTCGCGTGCGTGTATAGCGATCGGGACGGTGGATTATACGGAAAAGCTACGAAGTGAAATAAAAAGAAGATGAGGGAGGGAGGGACCGCAAAACAAACAGGTTGAAAAAAAAAGAAAAAATATTTGCTCGAGGTAAAAAAGAGAACCGGGGCACGCAGGCCGGCGGGATCCGAGCTCTCTCTCCCATGCCCTTATTATTAATACCTGGAGGTTGTCTTATGTACGTACGTACGAATCGCCTTTAACTGATGGCGCAGTTCCAAGTATAACGCTTCGCGTCGTCGCGGTATTAACTGTTGGGTACATTTGTTTCGTCCTCTACGCCCATCTTGAAATTATTATTATTTTTTCTTTTTTTTTTTTTTTTATTCTTACCACAAAACTGAACGTCGGGAAAAAAAGAAGGAGGAAGAGATAATTAAATTTGGAATTTATTTAACTTGGGACAAGTTCCCCAAGGTGGCATGAAAAGTCGACGTAGTGAAGGAAAAACGTAATGGAACGGAAAAAAAAAGAAAACATGATAATGTAATAAGATAAAATTTGAAAAGTTTAGTAAATAAATAAGGAAAGTAACGATGAAGAAATAAACGTACCAATAAAGAGAGATGGATAGGTAGATAGATTAGATTTATTTTACCACAACGATGTTGGACAAGAATTAGAAACACAAGTGAAGCAGTAATAGGAAAATTGAAAGAGGTGAAACCAAATGTAAAGGTATAAAGGAATGTACGCGTAGAACAAGGTAAAACTGAAATAAAATAAGAGAGAGAGAAAGAGTCTGACTTCTCATACATTGTCGAGGCGAACTTCGTTGCCTACGCGGGTGATTCAATTGTATCCAAGGAAAAATTCCTTACCGAAATTTTGTACACTTCGCAGTTGTTTGATCCGCGCAAATTACACAGTCCAAACTTCTTATACCGACAATGAGACAATTTGATCATTCCTACCCGAGATAGAGTAGCGATCCGTTTATAACCCTTTGAGAAACAAGTTTAACGGTGAAAAATAATTGTGAAAAAGGACGAATGATTTCTTTCGTTTTGTGAAATCGCATTAATGATTTAGTATATATCGGGTATTAATTCTCTTGTTAATTAGACTGAATTTCACATTTCAAGTTGCATATACATGCAATTCTGGTACAACGTACAAGTTAAGACCATAAATCGAAGCAAGTGATCTCAAGTTATGCAGAAACAGTGGAGCAGCGGCAGTAGCAGCAGAAGACGTCGATGTTAATCGAGTTTTTGTACTATAAATCAAAGCGAACGATATCCAGATTGAATGACACCGGTATTATACAGCCGTCGCGCTCTTAAGTTATCGCCGGTACTTTATCCGCGGATAATATTAAGTCTCCGACCGTATATACGCGTTATACGAAAACACACACATATACATATATGTATGTAGAGAAGCTGGCAGAGGGATTATAAATACACAATCTAATTGCTCAATTGACAGTTTGAACGGAGTATTAAACCCGCAGGATACAGACAGAGCTGAAGCTGGAAATATATGCATCGGTTCTCGCTGTCGAGGCGTAACACAAGAAAAAGATCATTCCGTGGCAGGAAAGTGTAGATACGGTAATAAAAATAAAGAAATAAAAGAAACAGAAAAAAAAAAATAATAATCTCGAATCAGAGCCTGCCGCGACTGAGGTGAAAAAATTCAGCTTGAGCTAATTTATAGCATCGCGTGCAAATCATCCGAAGCATGCACACACGCGTATATATATTATATGTCTTTGGCACGGTACGCGGTAGCTGCATCGGCGATGCAAGTTCATCGGAGAGACTCGCAGCACACGCGTGCAATGCGAGGATTCGCTGCCTTCCATCCCATCCTGCAAAAGCTGCTCACGCGGGACGCGCGAGACGGTCGCTCGCATTTTCATGCTTTGCCTCTTGGATCGCTTTTATTACCGTCTTCCGGTCCCTTGCCTCCAACATACGAAGGTAGGTAAGTAACTCTATCGTCGCGAGGAAAGAAGTGTAATTACATGAAACAATAAATTTTTCTCTACGTACCAACTGTGTGTTTACGGTTACTGCGTGTGTAAAACCGTGATCTCGTTGAGGATTGCGAAATTTTAAAACGTTTCGTCGAACGGTCGTTTGTAGAAAAGGACATCAGCATTGAAAACACGCTCGGTGTGCAGACGTAAGCCCAAATGCCGAAGCACGAACGGTTTCGAATCGACGATTTCAGACGACGAACGATTAGATAAACGCTAAAGAGTAGCCATTGCATGGTTTGGCCCCATTTTCGATGAGGTTCTTTGTAAGGGTCGGACTAAATATTTCATAAAGATTCATCGTTTTCATCATAGGTCTAAACGATCCCCGGAACTCTTCCGTTTTTATAGCACAAATCTGATCTAGATTAGATATGTGTTTGGTTTTCTATACGTACGAAGTACGATGTTTGGAGCCAGAAAATGCGGTTTTTATTTTCCATATTTTAGTTGATCGAGTCTACGTTACATTTATGTTTTGTAATTTTTAATACATATTTATCAGACCCCTACTGATCAGTGTACGGGTGAATCGGGTTGGGTCGCGAGCCCGTCGTCGGAATCGTGTTGAAAAAGGAATTAGAAAGACCAGCGTGGTGCAATCGGGAGTAATTTTCACGGAAAGGCAGTTTATACCCTTGGTAAATTATATCGGTAAAACGATCGTTCCGTGGCATAAAATTGTTGCAGCTTCTGCTCGTAACTCAGTAGCAGAGATTTCAGTTCCTAGAATCTACCTCAGCTGCGCACAGTGGCATCAGCACGGAGTTAGTTTGCGAGAAAGAAAGGAACGAAATAGTATTTCAACGATTAGCAAATCCCCGTTACGTACGTCAAAGGATAAGTTAAATTCGAGGTTCGAAGACTCACCGAAAGGGTTACCGACGGAGGTGTCATCCGACGCTGCGTTGATCTCGGAATCTGTAAGAGAAAACAAAATATCGTAAGACGTTAAACGACGGAGGTCACACACAGATTGGCGATTAATTTCGAGACGAGTTTGTCCCAATTCCATGAAGGGCAGAGACAAGAAGGACTATCTCCGAGTACAAAAAGTATCCGTAAAGTGCAGGGAAATTAATTACGACGGCGTTGCTGCAGTCAAAAGTTCGACAAAGCGCCAATCAGATTGAATCCAATCGAACCCTGATTGCTAAGCACCGATCAGATCGAAGCCTTGTCGCTTATAAGCGCCGTTCCGATGACTCGTTGAACGACTATTTCCTGCTTTTTGTCGTACACTTTTTCAGTCGACAAACTCGTACGTGAGATATTTCTCCTCACCTCTGCCCTCCGTAACGATCCCATCGTAATGAGTCGATTCGTATTTTGAATATCACAAGATCCGAACCGAACGACTCGATCGCGGCGTTTGAAATTTCGACAAAGCCTCGATGCCGATCGGATTGATCAACGTCGATACGTCAATAAGCGCGTATCGTCAGGTCCGGTTGAGCCCAGCTTTAAATGCAGACGCCACCCACGAAGCCGAACACTGTTTAGCATGCTGGACCCGGAGGATCGATCCAGGAGCACGAAGCTGGCAGCCGGTGCACCCGGCTATCCGACAACGTTAACTAATACCGATTCAGGGGTCCTCCGGTGCCCTTCGCATAGCCGGCTAGTTGATTAGAAATACGTTGATAAATCAGGGCAGCCCTCGTAATTGATCAGTGATGTATACGAGACTGACCACCGAGGATCGGATGCCTTGCAGAAGAAGAAGAAGGAGGCGGAGGAGGAGGAGGAGGAAGAGGAGAGATGCAGGGTGGTTGTTAACCGCGGACGGTGTATGTAAGACGGCGAAGATTTTTCTAACCTCCTCCCACTCTCTCTCTCTCTCTCTCTCTATCTCTGTCTCTCTCCCTCTCTTTCGTTTTTCCGAACTAATTTTTTACGCCTCTTTTAATTTTCCAACCGCGTCTCATTAACGAGTCAATTAAGCGAATGAAAAAATGTCACAACTATATGTATAATGCAATGGAAGACGCCCGTTTAATTGGACCACGCGAACTTAATGCCGCGACTACGATTTCCATATATCGTGCATGTCTCGTATGTGCTTTGTGTATGTACCTAGACGTTGTCACGAATGGCTCAGTCTGTTAATTGTAAGTCCTTTAACCTTTTGCGGCACAGAGTCTCGTATATCAGACACCTTTTTCGAATCGGTTATTCAAGATTTATATTCAATTTTTTATATATCGCTGTCTGTTTTTTTTTTTTTTTTTTATTTTGCGCATAACTGGACTTCGAAGATTTCGAAGATGTTGATGTTTCAAGAAGGATTACGATGATTCCGCGAATACAGTGAGCGCTATAAATAAACAAAATGTTGAAAACGCCTGTTTTTACAGAATAAATGTAACTGTGGGAAGGTTATGGGGATTAGAAAAGTATAACTCGGTAATGTTATTTTTTGGGGTCCTTAAAAACGAATCCGACGTCAAAATTTCAAAATTAAAAATATCGGATCCAATATGGCGGACTCAAAATACAAAAATTTTATTTTAGGAAAAAAGCTTCAAAGTTTTAAGTTGACGTATGGCCGTAACACTCGGATCGTGTAAAACCGTTGACCGTTTCCACGATTTTCGTACTGCACCTCTAATAAGCTGATAGTTCGTGGAATTTTTCGGCCTCTTTGTATAATGAGACGGCTGGCCCGACATTTTTATTATGTTACTTTCCGTTCGTCGGCGATATTACGGTGACGTTGATGATGCGAGGTGAAGAAGAGTCATTCACCGATTCGTCGTGTTTTTTTACCACCTATTTTTTATATCGCCTCTTGTACCTTGATTACTAACCACTGGAATTCCGTGTTTTCGAAGCTTTTTTGAATTCTTGCAATATATGCAAATCACTCGCGGACGTAGCGCCGGTAATTATTACACGAATATATCCTTTCGAAAACCGGTCTCTATATTATACGTGTACATTTTTTTTTTTCTTCTTGTTCTCAGAAAATTATTGATAAAATACACTTCAACTTTTTCGTTGCATCAAATGAAACTTCCAATTAACCAGGAAAATGACTAATTTATCGATCCACACGTGTAAGCAAGGAGATTGAAAAGTGCCTGAAGAGAAAAGAAAAACGAAGTTTGGACTATTTTACCACAATTATATCCGAAACCAGCATATACCTAACAAGTATATAAAATTCTGCAGAGACTCGGAGAATTTCAGGTAATAAAACTTACAGATTACATCGCACAGCGAATAATGTTAGCTCTGAAGTAATCGGACAAAATTCGAAATCCGCAGCCAAGATCGAACATGGCGCGTTGCAAGTTGAATAGCCGAAAATTTCAATGGTAGATCGACGAATTCATAACATTTCTAAATATCACGCATAATCGAAAAGTTGACGAGTTGAAGTAATTATAATAATAACGTCACGCGTATCACACGGATCATATTCAATGCGGTTATCAAAGGTGGTACAGCTATGCTCTGATCGAATAACACGCGTCGGCTTGCAGCGAGTGTGTCCGAGGTGCGTTTTAACACTCGATAAAGTCGCCAGCTCGCGCGTAAACCTTGTCTGTCAAACCACGCGGCGTCGGTATGCATAAATACACTTCACGCGATAAGGTCTATTAGTCCCTGTCTACCGTAACACTGTCAACTAAACTGTACCTGTACACGCATAATGTGGTAACAAGCGGGTAAATGCCGCCCTCTGAATTATAATATTATAGAATTGCTGAAATCCCTGGATGTCACGGCTCGGAATAATGTTGAAGAGTTATTCGTTCGCACGCAGCTTCGTATACCACGTATGGTGTATGCGTACATACCGCTAAATTTTAAACTAAAAATTCAATACTCCAAGCACTTGCAAAAGTCTCTATGTATGTAAATTATAGACAAGGAATTATTTATTTATTTACCCGGGAGAATAATACACTAGTTACGGAATCGATTTTCTTTTCTCTTTAAATTCGTGTAAACTTAATTTTTCGATTACTGATTTATCGTTCTAACGTTTCGACGACTCTGCTACAGTTGATGAAAGAAACTTTTACTATGTAAAAACTATGTGTGTACAATAAGTGCTGTATAATGTATAAACACAACACACACACGCACACATATGTTCTCCGTTTCCATACAGCAAGTTAAATGGTACAATGAATTATGGCGGGTATTTTACCGTTTTTATTCATATTTCTCTTTCTCTTTTGTCTCCTTTTTTTCTTTCCTTTTCGTTCTTGCTAAACGTTTATATAATACAGGCACACCACTCTCGTCGCATGTCTTGGCTAATGAGAATTATTTCTTACGAGTGAAATGCGTTCAGCCACGGTGTTTCGAGCTACGTTGTATATTATTACAGGTTTGCACACATGCGTATAAATATTATACGTGTATCCTTCGGTGCAAAACTTGGTGTATATAAATACGTGAAATGCACGTACACGAAATAACTATTTGCGAGCTTAAACGCACGTGTGAACATACGTATTATGTAGACACGGAAGATCGTTGAGTAAAATAAACCTCAACTAATTTTCTGCACATTAGTTGGTAAATTTATTACACGCGTTGGTGAAATGTGACGCAGTCGTGTGTATCACACATGACCGTCATTGCGTCTTCAACTGCTGGATTACGGTATACGGTTATTAAAATCCTTCTGTACTTAAATCACCATTTTTTTCCCCCTTTTTTGCCTTTCATTTTTCTTCCTCTCTTTCAATTTAATTACTAGTTTACAGCAAGTTTATTTTATGAAATATACAAGGATCTTGTAACACGTATGGAGAAAAAGAAATACTATACAGATCGTTTGTCGTTTCGAAGGGATTTTAAATTGCAAATCTACATCATGTCTACAAGATCTACAAAAAAAAAAAAAAAAATCAAACCAAAATGATCCGTTCAAATTCAAGCATCGCTATAAATCCCTTCGATCGTTATATATAAATAGATATTTCATTTCTTATTTCCTATTCATCTCTCATCCAAATTCATGCGGGTTTACATTAGGATAAATGAAATTCCAATAAGGCTCCAAAGAATCGATCACCCGGGTTAACATTTCGCTTTTAAAATCAGCGAATCCTCGTACGGCCGATTTCGGTCGAATTCGCGCGTTAATCCCCGAAGGTGGGTCGCACGGTTTTAATCGGCGCGACGTGAGCGGAGGATGCTGGGTGGGTCCGGGTCCGGCATCCTAACGCGAGCCTCCATAGGTAGGCATAAACGTAAGAGCTACAAAAGCGCGCGAGATGAAAGAGAGGCTGTATCGCGGCGCGAGGCGAGAGGCTGGGAGAAGAGAGTCGAGATCGAGATCGAGCGCGTCGCGTGGGAGTTCGCGGCGAGCAAAGAAGCCCCGGGATCGAGGAGGACCCCGGTGGGCGGACCTCCGGGAGGTGGCGGAGGCTGGATAGGAGGAGGCGTTGTCGAGGAGCGCCGCTCTTCCAGGCCATGCACGAATAAAGCGTATCTGCCTCGATCCTCGCGTGTATCTCGAAATTCGGCGAGAATCGAACTCGAAATCCGTTTATACCGCGAATCGCAGCAGCTGTACAAAAATCGTTGCTTCGATCAGAAAGGGTCATACAAATCGAATCTGAGACCAGAAATTTTTTGGTCGAAAAATGAAAAAAAAGTAAGGCTAACCCCTTTGCATTTTTGGCGAAAATTTTCGCGATTTTGAAAAGTGATGGAATAAATTCTTTCATGCACTATTCCGACGTAATTTTGCGGGAGAAAACGATTGGGCGCGGTACCAATACGCTGCGAGCAACGTACGAAGAGTTAGAGCCGAAAAACGAGAACCTGAGTTTTCGACTTTTCTCAGCTGGTGCTTTTTCCATCGTAACTTCGTCGCTGTTGATCCTAGGCTACTTTTGCTGCGTTTCCTGAGTTCCTGGGGTTCCAATTAGCCAGGAAAGGCAAGGCCGGATTTAATGTGCAAGGGGCCTGGGGTTACACACATTTTTCGGGGCCCTGCGTGAGGACAATGTCTTTGCAAATAGAAGAAAACTTTCAAAGTTAAATGCTTCGTATTCGGCTTATTAATTTTGGTAGTTAATACAGTCCAACGACGGGTAGAAGCCGAAAAAGAAGCATACAATTTTTGCAAAAACATAAAAAACTTTGTGGACTCTCCGCATGATTCAGCACTACTCTGGCCAAATAAGTTCAATGAATGAGCAGCGCTGCAGAATCAAGAAAAGAACTGTATCACTGAATAAAAAAATTAATATTTTGATAATAATATTGATATCACATTTTTGACATTTTAAATTATTTGAATTGGTTTCTGGAGATGAAAAATGAAAAAAAAAATTCCAAAAAAAAAACAACCGGAATTTAATTCAGTAATCCGTTTTAAAAGAGCCATCAATTTTGTTTTTTGAAGTGCCGGTTGCAAATTTGGGGGCCCTTGAGCGTGCGGGGCCCGGGGCTATAGCCCCTGCAGCCCCCCCTTAAATCCATACCCGCTTCGATGATGAAATGGTAGTCCACGCTTTGTATTGTACGGTTGGAAAGAGTGAAATCACCCGTGTTGCTCTTTTTTCTTATCTAGTAGTCGTCGCAGATAAAATACGCATAAAAACTTTCACACGTCACACAAAATGAATAAAGTTGCTGCATCGACCAATATTATTGTAAAAACAGTCTTGTTTCCGATTTCGAACTGTAATCACGTATTTTCCCATTAAAGCATTTTTTTGCCCAACAATTAATTTGTACTTGTACTTGTGTTCGTGAGGATATGTACTATGACATACTGAAAATCTAGTCAATTTAACCGGGAGTCAATTTCCATAAGAATTCCGCGGAGGGCCTTTCCGACATTTTTTGTTACCGTATATAATTGTTCTAAGAAATGTGTATACAACGCTTGATGATGTTTACGCAGTTTTAACAAAATAGAAAGCGAAAAAAAACATCATTCTCTATAAATATTGAAATGTATAAATGTACCTACAAATTATAGCAGATCTGTGAAAAAGAATAAAAATTTCTCACGTACAAAGTCAAAGTTGTAGAAATTAAGCGATTAAATTTTCACGAGTGCGCGCATAACAATCGTGCAATTAACCGATCTGTAACCGTATAATCGGATAAAGACTTAACAATGGTGCGGAAGTGTTGAAGTACGATGTATACTGCAATCTTAAGTCTTCCACGACACGCGCAATGGAAGTTGGTCGCGGTAATTTTGCGCGTTGGTATAAGAATTTCCTTACGGCTTAGGCAAACCGCACACGCGCAAAAACGTGCATACCTCTACTAATAGATATATGGTAGATGCGAACTTGACGCAGCGCGGCAAGCAAAGGAGGACCTCGAGGCATCCTTTTATACAAAGTCGGAGAATAAAATTAAGATGAGACGAGGTAGCGAGCGATCCGCGTGGGCGTTTCAGCCACGCGCCGTAATAATTATGCAAATAATCGTCAAACGCGACATTATCGACTGAAATCCATACGTAAATATCACTCGTGCGGAAACAAGTTGCGTGTAAAAGAAGAAGTAAATTAATCGACGAGACAAAAATCTACAACCGAATACGTCGGATGTATATTCATACGTGTATGTTGCTTACACTGTCCGATATTTTCCATCAAAGCATATTTATATATACTATATATGGGGAATTCCATGCAAACCCGACCAACGTCTGATCCTCACGATTTCTGATGCAGTTGAAAAAAAAAAAAATTCTGCAATTGTCCCAACTCTGAAATGGTATCCTGAATTTTTCCAAATTTCATATCCAACTGTTCAATTAAATATAAATATTTGAAGTGATTTTGATAAGGACCCCTTTTAAAATTCTCAACGAATTATCAGAAACTGTATTTTCTATTCCAAACATTTCAAGATCGGACCCATGATGAGCCGATTTTTTCAATTTTTTTTTGCAGCATGATATGAAAGTTCCCGAAATATTCTCAAAACTTCTACTTTTCACTTAAAACATTTCCAGACTGATTCCTTTATCGAGCAATTCTTGTCTATTTTTTTTAGCGCATTCAATTTTTGCTATCAACTTCGTAATGAAACCGATCTAGAAATGCTGTAAAGGAAGAATAGAAGTTTTGAGAATTTTTTTGTATTTTCATACCGTCTGAACAATGTTTTAGTTGATCAGAAAAATTGAGAGTGCTGAAACAAAAAAAAATAGAAAAAAAAACGGGCCAGTCTTGAAATGTTTGGAAAAGAAATATACAGTTTTTGAGTATTTCCCAAAAGGTCCTTTTCAGAATCATTCTCAATAATTATAAACAATTAACCAGTCAAATAAAAAATCTGAAAAAATTCAGGGTACTGTTTCAGGATTGGAAAAGTTGCAGAAAAAAATTTGAGCAACGAAATGAAAAATGGTGAAGATCAGAACTGCATTGGTTGGGTTCGCACAGAATTCCCCGTGAACATAATTCTTGGAGTGCATATTTTGTCATAACGAAAGAAGCACAAATCATTGAGTACCATAATCGACATGCAAATTTGACATTAAAAATCTTGCAAAAAATAATCGTACTGTGTTGAATCAATTCATCCTGAAATGGACTGAGGTAGGTGCGCAAATACGACTGCAAAGATCCAAGTTAAAATGCGAGCGAATTGTACACGCAAACTGAGGGAATAATTCGTCATATTTCGTCGAATATGCAACCAATATGTATATATATACACACATATATGCGAACACAGAAATATACGTATAATGCGTGAAAAGCAGAAAAGCAGTTGGTGGTATAAGGTGGCATTTGCCTACAATGAGCTAGCCTTATGACACTTGAACTTTGACACGACATTTGACGTCTATTATCTTATACGAGAACGACGACGACGTGCCGGGTATAAGTCGAGAGCCGCCGAGCCTTCGACCTACACCAAACGGGGATGGCAAAAAATACAAAACGTATATATACGTACATCAACGAGTCTTGCTTGACCGTAGTGAAAGCGTCGAATGTTGCTCGATAACGATGTCGATCAACAAAAACATACACATATACATAATGACAATGATGTTGATCAAATTTGAGACCAACAATTCTCGACCAGTAAAAACCCAAGACGTATGCGCGATATTTCACAGCTTAAAATCGATCAAGTTTCGCGTTCGCAATGAAATCTGCATTTCTGTTGCAAAACGTAAAAACACAGCTTATCGTTAATAAAAAGCAACACTGCTTCGACAAGAATGAATACTCTGATTTATACTCAACGTTACACCTTCATAATACTCGAGGTATAATTAACGCCTGCCGACTGGAAGCTCCGATTCGTAAACCACGTTCTTGAGCCACGGTATTACTGTTACACATTTAACGTTTCTTTACAAATCTCGTTTACGTACGTTATTACAAATATCAATGCTGATCGCGCCGCGTACCTGACAGACCTAATCGCAGGTTATTACAGACATAGCGCAGGTCTAGAGGAGCGATTCGGTGACAGGTGTTGGGGAGTTAACGTACATGCACTGTTAAATAATTGGCAGTAAAAACGAAACTAGGAAAACCTCGCAGGCTGCATCACCTATCCAACACAAGTCACCGTGCAACTTCTAACCAGCAGAAACAATCAACTTTCCAAGTCGTTCTAGATTCCATCGGAAAATCTGTCACACACTTCCACCTGGAGCATTTTACACGTTAGAGGCGCGATAAAGAACCAAAAAAAAAAAAGATTAGAAACGATTGGAATAAAACCAAAAATAAAATAAATAAAAACAATAAAAATAAAAAAAAAAAACATACGCGGGAAGAAGAAACGCGCGACTTAGATTTCCATATTTCGTTATCGATTCGGAGCGACGCAATTAGGCGAGTGTATTCGGCAAACGCGTCACGACGGCTCGTTTCTTTCGATTCGTACTGGTTGTGAACCTGATCTCGTAGCCGCAGGCGGCACCCGTCGCGACGGAGTTTCTCGTACGGTTTTGGATCAGGGTAGGGGGGAGGGATGGATGGGCCAAGGGTCAGGGCTGCGCTCGACGCGCGACCTACGCGACCTTCCTGACCCACGCTCTTGTCAAATGTCAAACGACGACGATGACGGCAGAGGCGGAATGCCCGCTGATCCAGATGCGCTGCGAACGATCCGTTGCACGTTGCAAGCTCAATTTATACCTACGCGTGTCATCCTTCGTACCGGCGGAACCGAAATCTTCGAGTCCTATTCTTTTAACCCTTTAATTCACGCCGGTACGCCCAGCGTTCCGCATGTTTTTTTTTTTTTTTTTTAACATCTCTTTACGAATTAAACCACATTTTTTTGTAACAAATGCTGAGTTTTTTCGATTGCACACGGTACCCGGAATATTGCCGAGTCTAAAAAGTCCTTTAAAATTTATTTATTTATTTATTTATTGTTAAAATGGTAAGTGTAAATAAATGGTCGAAACTCGTACTTTTCCACGAGAAACAAACAGTCTCTGTTGATCTGTTGTGAAAATCCAAATGCCAATTTTTGCACATACTTAACAAACACCGAAAAATTTCACAGAATTATTTGGAAAATTTTCTCGTTGTTGTTTTTGCCTGTTCGCCAATTTTAATTTTCGAATTTTGAAACCAGATTCATAAACAGCGATCTCAAAAGCCCATTTATGCAAAATATCGAGTGAATCGCATGCGAGGAAAAACACGTGACTTTTCACATAACAATTCGATCATTAAATTCGTTAATAAAATTCAACTGGTTTGACGAAGTTTTCGCCGGAAAGTTTCAACATTCAATTATATACACTTTATTACTTAAAAAATGAGTGTTCATGCACGCATGGTACAGATCAAAACACCTAATTTGTACAAACGTTTATTTTAACCACATAAACTTTGATTGCACAGTAGTCAAAATGGCGACGATGAAACAGATGGTAGAAATTTCCGAACTAATAAAAAATCTAGTCTTACTTTAATGGGATGTGTTTCATCGATCGAATAAAACGTCGCTAAATTCTACAAAAATCGATCATGTAGAAACATTGACAGTCTGTATCGTCAAGTGAAAATGCACATTGTTTCAAAAAAAAAGAAAAAAAAACACAATTCCTGTTCAGCGTGTGCGAGCCAAAAAAAGTCACAACTTTCGAGTATCTTCCACGTGGTCCCCTATAATAAGCATTATTACCCTGCGTAATAGACGTGACAGAGAAACTCAATAAAATCCAAGATTTCCGTGAAATTTTCCGTCCGGAAATATGCGGCATGGTGCAAGCTGCGCCGGTCTTAACGATCATCTCCAGACGCGTAAGATATCGCGGTAAAATACGGCCTGTGGGATTCGAAGGAGACCCCGAAGACCCGGAGCATCGGATCCGAGCTGAACGGGTCGAAGCTCTGGAGGGTCCATAAGCCAACCTCGAAAGCGGGGAACGTGTGACCCCGGCGACCCGGCGACCTATGAACCGGGCTCCATGAGGCACCGAGAACGTCGAACACCCTGCCGCACTCTCGTATCGTTTCTTTGACATCCTCGTATTATACTCCGTGAAAATGCTTATCGCGTCCAAGTTTTGCTGCGTACGCGGTAGCCACTAAAAATAAGCTAACAGATTCCCTGACGAAATTGTAATTTTTGCAATAACTAAAGACCGAAATTACAGGCTGTCAAAATTTAAAAGACGCGTTACGTTTTCAGTCGATCTAATGGAAGAATTTCTTTCATGCGTTCCGGCATCAAACTGGTGATGCTGTGGAGGATGGAGCAGTTTTTTTTAAAATGGAATTATACATTTTTCTTTCAAATCGAATATACTTCATTGGAAAATATACAACTTCCTCAGGAAATGTGTTTTTTTTTTTTTTTTTTTATAAAGTAAATAGTTTCAGGAGGATATATAAATTCAGGAAGACACGTGGGAGGTGGATTCAAAAGTATTGCCCTTGGAATTCATCTGCACGTATTACTAACTCTATTATGATACTCATCTGTACACACCCCAGCCCCCGTTAAAGAATACCTAAGATGACTTTTTGGAGTCAGTTCACGGCAGCACATAAATTCCAAATCCCGTTGAACCTCTCGCCGATAATCTCAAATTACCAAATTTCTGCTCATCCTGCAATTTTGTAGATATCTCGCGTATACGTTTGAAGATTTTTTGCTAACTATAAACATCGCGTGAAGTATATATATATTTGTATATATATATATAGGTATTACGTACGTACATACGTACGTAATATATTCGCGACATGGCCGTAATGACGTAATTTATGCGATACACGAAGCAACGACAACGCGTGCAGCCCGGAACCCGATAAATGGCAGCGTATTTTCCCGTTTTATATGTACAGGGGGAACCGCGTCCAGGATTAAAGGTCATCGAGGTCTCCTGGATCCTCGGGGGTCGTCTCCCAGGTCCCCGGGGGCCACGTGTTACATGTCGCGGTGGGAACTCGCGACGTGACCGTCTCGATTATCCATCCGTCCGCCTCCGGCTCCGGGGGGCCAGCGATGTAACTGGACCATGGATTTAGATCGGAGATTAGGACTTTTCGAGCGGATTTACGGGCCAGAAAATCCCGAAAAAATACGTACGAAGGCCGGATTGCGAGGAGAGTAGGTTCATCTTTCGAACTTCCATGCTGGGTAGGTACGTTTCTCGTGATAGAGTTTCGGTAGGGGATGTCCTGGTCGATTTCGACGTGGCGATGCGTAAGTCTCCAAACCTGGAGGTCGACGTAGCTCAAACGCAGAAATAGGCTCAACAGCCCCATTCTGAAGAAAAACACTCGAACGCATTTTCATTTGATGTAGAAATAAAGAAATGGCGTGCCATTTCTTCGCTTCTGCGTCAGATAAAACTGGATTGGAGTTTTTTTGTTGCTCAGAATTGTGTGTACAGAATGGGGATGTCAAGCACTTCTTTGCATTTGACAACGAGATACGTAGACGTCGATATTCGAAGATGAAAATTTAGAAATTGGCATTGTTACTCCGCGATTTCCTATGGATCTTCAAGTTTCGTTCTATTTGTCGTCTTTTATTTATGTCGGTTATTTATATTCGCGATAAATCTCAACATACCGAGGGTCAACAACGTTAAGTGGCTATAAAACGTCGCATAGTGCCGGGTTCCATAATCGTCTTTCAAATCTCGCCGAGATATGCAGGTTTCGCAATGTTTAGAATCTCATGAGAGAAATCTACAGTCTGCGGCGTGGCAATTCGCATCAAACTATCTCTGTTAAAAATTATTGTCAATTTACTGTACAAAAGAATCGTCGATTAACGAAATCGGGTTGCAAATTTAGAAAATTCTGTGCTACGACGTAAATTACTACATATATTTTTTTTGAATTTACAATGAAAATTTTTGATTTAACCAAAATGTATCGGCAAAATATTTTTGTTCTTCCTTCATTAAAAAGTGTGACAAATCGACGCGCTGTTCAAGTCACAGGTGTGTGTGTGTGTGTGTACGAAAAATAGAGAGAGAGAGAGACGATATATTCGTTAATTGGTTAATTAAGAGGAACTAGACCACCGCGAGCAGCGAGGCGCGGTGAACTGAATGAAAATGCGTTTCCTTATCTCACCCGTAAGGTTTACCTGCATGTATATCTATATATGCTTGCGCGTGTGTGGTATATGTATAGTATACGAGTGTGGATGAGAAACGTTTTTACGTGTATATCATTAATACATTTACAATTGTGAACCTATTACTCGCATGTCTCTGATTGTATAAGGTACCTCTCCGCAGGCCGTATCAAACAATACACCGAGCGTAATTAACACCTGACATTTCAAAGCTCATCCACAGATCCGTGCGGTTAGATATACGGGAAGATACTTGACATACGTACATACGTGCCTAAATTTACAGAGTATTTAATCTGTAAATTTACAAGGGTTTAATTTTTTTTTTTGTTTTTTTTCTTTCCATTTTATTTATTTATTTATTTATTTCACTTTTCGTTTTTTTCTTCCACACTCCTTAATACTTCCCCTTCACCTGATTCGTTCCGTCTAATTTCTCAATTCGTCGTTTTTCTCAAATTTCACGGACTTTATATACGCACAGTGTACACCTCGTACTCCCGCGGCTCTACACACAACGTTTGGTTGATCGAGAGCTCGGCGTAATCGCGTTGGACGTTTAATCGAGGAGTCATTCTCGGCTACCTTTATATTACACCTCGCGACTTAGGCATGTGCCTCCCGTATCGTGTATATGTAACTTACCCACCGACAACAACCTTCCAACGAATTAATGGTATCAAATTATAATGCCAGTGGTATAATTGATTACGTACGTTGGTTTAATTGCACCTATTAATAAACGCGGTTTCGTTGGCCCGTCGTTGTGTCCCTCAATAAATGCTTCTTGCTACCGTAAATACCGCTCAATGAGATACATTAATTTTGAATCACGTTGCTGCTGCTGCCGCAGCTCGTTTCGCCGCACGGACATTAAACATAAAATTATATTGGTCTTATTTTTCATCATTATTTTTTTTTTTTATATGCATCTGCGACAAGTTCACTTATTTATAAGTTTTATTATCATTTTTCTTATTTCTTTGCTTACACCGTGATTCGGCTCAACTTATACTGTTACAATACATCTACCTGTAAATTTTTTTGATCTTTTTGATAAATTTTTTTTTTTGCACATATTACGTACCGTTTTTTCGGTAAAATAATTGAACATATTTGTTTTTCCAATGAGTTTATTTTTATCCTCTCACTTATGCGCAATTTTTTTTTACCGCGTAAGTTATCTTTTTCTATTCATCGTCGAAGAACGTTGGGCGAAGGCGAACCTTTACTGTTCAGGAGCCGATTTCTTTTATGCAGGTATCATGCGGTATATATATATATATATATATATATATATATATATAAGAGAGAAGTAGCAAAAAAATAAATAAATAAAACATGGGGGAAAAAAACCCGGCTGAATAAATGAAAGGAAAAAAGAAACAAAGAAAGACGAGAAAAAAAAAAAAGAAAAATTGCGACAAAAAGAGTAAAAATCTGAAATGCGCCAACAGTCAGAGCGAAACCCTTCAGACGCGGACTCGCTAGACTTGAAGAGACAATGGCATTGTTTTTAGACTTCAAAGGGCTCGGCCGCTGCAAGGTGGACCTTTGCGCTCGCCGTCGCGTCGTCCCTAAATTCTTCTACATATCAACCTTCGCCGTCCCCGAAAGAGCTCGGGACACCCGAAATCCCGAACCAAAACTCAAGATTCGATGTCTGATCGTTCACTACCTATTCTTGTTAGCGTATCAACAGCGGTTTTCGTCAGAACCTCATCAAGTCAGATCTGAATTTCTAAAAATCAGTTCAGTATCTATCAAACTATAATACGTAACAATCGCATGCGGCAAATATTGAGGGAAAGAAATCCGTTCAAAGATTCTAACGATCTGCTCTACGAGGAATTTATTCATAACTCAACAGTAAAGCAATTTATATATATAAGCATATTAGTATTATCAATAATGAGATATTATTTAAGAAAAAAATATGGATCAAACAGATCAATGTTGTATCGATGAATGTAATTTAACTATAACTTTCAAATTACACCGACGAGGTTAAGTTTTTTACCGCAAGTTTGCGAGCAGTTGTATAAATTTCGAGAATTTCCCTGGTGGTTAAAGCTGATCGGGCCCGTTGAGACTGAACCCTCCGAAACGTGGGACCGCAACGGAGTTGAATATTTCGCGATTGGATCTGAAGCCGCTGCTACTCGGTATGCGGTGAGCTTTGTCAAGTGGGGAGAAGTAAAGGAGGGATAAAGGGGGGTAGGGATGGTCGCTGGGCCCGTCAGAATACAAAATTCGGCAAAATTGAAGCGCGGCGAAGAGCTACGGAGAAGAAGAAGAAGAAGAAGAAGAAGAAGAAGAAGAAGAAGAAGCAGCAGCAGAACGGAAGGGAAGAAGGAAGAAGAGGGGCCCGAGAGGTCCGAGAAGCCACCGCGGGCGGCCCAGTAATTGCTAGGGAAGCGGGGCCCCTCCAATAAGGCCCATATACTCTTCGGCGGGCCCGGCCCGCGCGGCGTATGTAAATGCGTATTGTCTTACTCGGTCGATAAAAAGACTCGACGCCGCGCTGCGTTACCGGCTCTCTCGGCACTACGGCCGCGCGGCTCCGCAGTCCGCGGTATATTAGCCGCCCTTTGATTTATACCCCACTGCCTTATATGCACCACAATGTCCCAACAAATGCATACGGTGCATGCGCCCCCCTCTCCTCACTTGGATGAGAGACGGGCGCGATAGCCGCGCGGGAAAACGGCGGACATTCGAATACGAATTACATACCAAAACCACTCCCTTTGAGTGTTGTTTTTCTCGTTATTGCTGCTCGAATTTCCGCCGTACACTCACGTTCTTTGGAAAGGGTGGTGATTCTAGAAATGAAGGTCAAACGGTACGAAACGAATCTTGTTCACGTTTCGGCCCGAGTGGGGGATAGTGTGGTTCATTTTTTTATTTTTTTTTTTAAGGACCACTCAAGAAATTTGTTACAAATACCGAAAACAAATTGTTGTAAAACCTGGAGAGGGTTGGAAAATTTTTATAGGTCGCTACCAATTATTGTAATATTTTTCATTTATTTTTATGTCTACAACTTACGGACTTGCATATAGGTATATATTAGTTTTTTTTTTTTTTTTGTATCATGTTCCAATTAATCGTTCTCCAATCAACAGCAAACTGCGCCTAACAATTCCGCAGTTGACTGTTCTTGTCTTTTATCCGAAAGATTAATCCTCGCGGAGAAATTTGGATAACAGTTTTTGTTACCGAGATAGAAGTATCTATCGGATCACCTTGACGTCCCTGTTTCGTTTTCAGTACTGATTTTTATGAACAATGATTACTTGGACTACGGTACGAAATAAAGAATACCACCATTTTCAACATATTAAGCTCAAACATCAATTTTACAATCACGTTCTTTGGTTATTTTGTTGCAGAAGTTTTTGGTTGTATTATCCAGAGATTCTACAGACTGAATTGCTGCAATAATCGACTGTGCACATGTACAGAATATCCATAAGTCTAATCCTCTGAATGAATTTTAAATAAAGAATGGAAAAGAGAGTAGTTTGAAATTGAAAATTGAAGATAAAAAAAGATGCTTTCCTAAAAATTTCTCGCTATCCTCATCTCTTCTTCTCATTGCAGCGAATCTATCGTTCCTATAAGGGATTGAATAAAACTCGCGAACAATGCCGCAGCTACCTCGGCTAGAACGCGCATAGCTCGGAGTATCCGATCCGGTCCATTTGCATCACGTGCTCCGAGTGAGTGCAGGATATCGTCCCGCATCTAACCCCCTCGACAATTAATAAATATCCTTCCATTAATGGTTAAACGCTGTTTACTCATTTATTTATTCATAACCCAGCTGCGCGATATCAATCTAGCCTCTCGTATGCTCCGCAACATGGATATGTACGTAAGTATATGCTGTGTGTATATCCGTCTTGAAAGCACTTCTACGCTCTGAACGGAGGTACAGGTGGCCGTGTGTATAATCGCGGTAAACGGAACGCCCCGAAGACCGCCCTTCCATCGGAAGAGATTTTTCAACGCGCAGAGTTTAAAATCCAATTTTCAAATTGATCTCACTAAGGAGGGGGAGTAGAGCTTGGACGGTCTAAAATCATACCTATTTACAGGAGTTTTTTTATTTTTTAAGGGAACGAAAACACTTGGAGCAATTTCAGTTTGAGGGCTTTATTATTTATAGTTTCAAGGACATTTTAGAATCTTTCTAAAATTCAAATTAATAACAAACGGCGGCAGTATTTTCATTTTCTTTAACAAAAAACTCCTAAAACTAGGTATGATTTTTAACTGTCCAAGCTGTACTCCCCTTGAACAAATAAGTTGTTACTATGTGATTATACAATTCCTCGGTTAACTTCAAGATTCATTTCTGCATACCAAGATAGTGTCATTGGATGATGGCAATCTAGCTAATGGCTTCCCTCTTCTAGGACGCAAATGATCCCAGAATATGATGCGATCGACTCGAAAATCTCGTGAAATTCTCCAAGAATTATTCACGAAACTATTCACAATTTGAAATTGACTTGTAGTTACTCGACATCAAGAAACAGCGACGAACGCTTGTTTCGCGTATTCAACCGCAGATGACAAGTATCGGTACACCAGGCATGTATCTACCGATAAGATTTGGATGAAAAGGAATTCCCTAACAAGTCGAAGGAACGGGATGTCACAGAGGGATTCGAGGCAAGTAAAGTTGCAGGTGCTCGAAGTAGAATTGGCGATGCTGCAGGTAGGGGGATGAGGAGGAGAATAAGAAGCGGGATGAAGAGGAGGAAGAGGAGGAAGGAGAGGCAGCGCGGTAGCCTGCCAGAGACCTCGTTATCGGTCCAGTGTTGATATATGGCGCGTATTGCTCCTCCATCCACGCCCTTCTTGCCTCTTGCCGACGATCCTTATTATAGTTACGCACAGCAGCCGACTCTCGACTCTGCCTCGCCTCTCTGTACTCCATTGTTCTGACCGCGAACTGCGGACACATCCGCGCCCAGGATCGTAGCCTCTGACCATATAATACCCGCCTTCCTATGTAAAACTTATAAAGACGACGGCGACGTGATATCAGGGAGTAACCTTGAAAGCTTTTTCTTCCCACGTTTCAAACTAAAAACTGGGAATAAATAATTACGCCCATTTTTTCACCCTCAACATCCTCCGAGAGCACCGAAAAGAAAATTTATTCCAATCCGCATACCGCATATTCGGGGAAAAACATTTTTTGCAACCGTAATTTCGGAGAATATAAACTAATTATAAACAATGATCGAGCCGTGTATTTTCACTTTGGTATTCGACGGTTGCCAAAGTGAATGGTTTATTTATTCAAGCGTGAAGATATATTGAGGTAATTTGCGAGGAAGGTGAAAAAATTATATACCTTTCAACTTTAATTAACATACACGATCGCTTTCATTTACGAATTTTATGCATCAGAGTTTTTTTTTTGTAGAGCTTTCAATTCTCTACAAAAATATGTACCTTCTTTGTTAAAATACAGAAAACGACTTATAAAATTTCAAGGAGCAAAAACATACTTCGATCACAAAGCAGACTATTTAACAATTAGAGTTGACATTAGAGAGAGCTGAAATTTTCTGGAAATTTTTTTTGTTTTACACTTAATTTCCAAGCGTTTAAACCCCTGGGAGTATAAAAATTAAAAAACAACCAAACAACAAATAATATATATATATATACACACACACACACATATATATGTATACATTATACAGCGATAGCTTTGAGGGGCATCGGAATCCGTTACAACATGGCATGTTTTAACGTATGGTGGAATTAGTCCAGGTCGAGAAGCTGCCGCGACTTTTCTTCTTCTTCTTCTTCCCGATCTTTAATGCGAGGTGGGGGTCAGGGCGTCGTCGCAGGCAGTATAAGCTATATCGCATCGGAATACAGGTTGCACGAGGGTATAAAAAGGTCTGGTGTTGGTTTAACCAGCTCTCTACGTTCTCCTCGACGCGGCGTTATGATGAGAAATGTAATTTAAATTATCCACGCTTTTTGCCCGAGCAAAGATGAAGAAGAAGTGGCCACAACACATTTTTTACAACCCCTTTCTTTTTCTCCTCTTCAATTTTTATCCCACGTAGGAAGCAAACAACGATATTAAGTCGGGCGCCCGTGCGGGCACGGCGCCCAGTCGAACGGTAAAAACGAGCCTACGCGAAACAGGATCAAACAACGAACGCTAAGGTCCTCGAAGCAAGTGTTAAGCCTAGGTGAAGACATTGATGCCTCTTGGGATAAATTCGAAAAATCACCATATATATATACCGATCATCGTGAATCGACAGAATCACACGCAGTCGGACGGTTTTTACGTTGGGACAAGCATGAATTTATTAGCCTGAATTTCTCAAGAATATATACAATGAGAAAGCATAGAAAGAATTTTGAAAAAACTGGTTAAGGTACATCTGCATTCAGTTGTCGAATCGACGGTGTGAAGAACCAAAAATAAAAAAATAAAATAATAAACAAACTACGTACGGGAGAATCTACCGTACGTACACACCTACTATAATAATACTGTACGAAGAACAGAATCCGGAAATCATTGCAAGGATAATCAATTAATTATATCCTGTGGCTCGCGAACTTGCGTACATATAAGACATGTGCAAAGCGTGGGTAGGTATGCTATATATACGTATATATATATAACCCTCTGAGGTGAAGGAAATTTCGGAGGACGATGAACCGTAATTACCAGTCTAGATAGAGCACAAGGCGTGCCGTTCTGCCCGGGCAAATGTGCGTGGTTTTCTTTCTTTCTTTTTCTTTTTTTTTTGTTTATTCTCTGTTTGTTTCGTTTTTACTATTTGTCTCAAGCGGATTCCTTTCCGGCCGTATTCGTGAACCGATGGAAGCCAAGGAAGAAGAAATCGGAATCGCGGGAGGCGATGAGACGAGGTAAAAACGATGAGATAAAAATTTCCAAGCTTGTTAGGATAACGTAAATACAATACGTGGGTAGGTACGTGGAAGGATGAATGAACGTAGAAATGGATGAATGAACGAACGGATGAATGAATCGCGTGCAGGAGGTGGAGTTGGTCGGAGGACCCTGACGTCGCGATGCGAAGTTCCTAGTGCAGCCCGGCTGCCTACATCTGGCCGAGAGGAAGTCTTCTTCACTCAACTTCCTGTCCACCGTTCGTCGACGCTCTCATGTCCAACATTAGCCATTATAATATCATCTCTCCTCTCATGCCGCTCCTCCTCGTTGTGGGAGAGTAAGCATTACTCACGTGTACTTACTTACGTCGACTCCACAACCTGGGACCATGCACCGACTTATGGCATTACGTGACCGAGCCTCGACGGAGGAAGAGGTTCATTCAGTTTCATCCAAGTTCATTCAGAACCACCATCCAGTCCATGCGATCCTTCCAGCGAAAAGATAACCATGAGAAAACCTCTTCGCACTGGGTTGTTTCCCACATCCAAATCGATACCATCGATCCAGTGCCCAACAAAGAGGAGCGAGTTGGTTGGAGGTTCGTTTGGTTTCACCCAAATTCATTCATAGACAACCTGCAGTCCATCTGATCGTCCCAGCGAAAAGACAACCATAAGAAAATCTCGTCACACTGGGTAGTTTTCCACATCTGGATCGATACTCATCGACGCAATGTCCAACAAAGAGGAGCAAGTTGGACCGAACGAAAAGCTTATAGCTCGGCCGGTATTATCAAGCAGTCTTTATTCTCTAATCTGAATCCAGTTGCACCATCATGTTTATGCGAATCAACGCGTTGTATATCGTTTATCGTTGAGATCGCAAGACATAAAGTATATTTATAAAACGGCGCAACGCGTTTCGAATTCCGTCATGCAACCCCGCCTCGGGTGCATTATAAGCGCGCGTTGATCTCGTTAATGCGCGTAACACCCGCCGCAATATCCGGCTGACGTGGAGGAGTTTAGAGGCTTAGATGCAACCTCGATGCTGTCCGCGACTCGATTTTTATCATTTTTACACTACTAGCGGTTACGTCGCAGTGTCGGGGCACGGTTACCTACGTGTATACGGTCATTAAGAAGAGGAGAGGGGGAGGAAGGAAGGGAGCCTGCAGCACCGCGGAGGAATCGTTTATAAAATGACAGCGAAATAAACCACGCAAAGCCCACGCAGCCCGGCGCTCCACCGAGCAAACCGATAATACCCATACGAACCTGCCCCATTGGACGGCAACAACATGCGCTATATATTTGCCTGGTACATGACAGCGACACGTACAGCAAGTTCCACCGATCGACTGTCCTTAATCGTGACTTTCAATCACCCGTTTCTTCGTCACCCTCATATTCGAAATGAACAAACAACGCCGAGCCCTCTCTCTCTCTCTCTCTCCTTCTCTCTCATGGGCTGCATCTGCCATACCACTTGAAAACAAGACTAGGTACTAGAATGGTTCATTTTTCAACTTGTTTTTCTTTCAAAGGTGCGTCTCGAAAATTTTTTGATAAATAGAGTTAAAAAAAACTGTTGTAAAACCTGGTGGAGGTGGGAAAATATTTATAGGTCGCTACCAATTATTGTAATATTTTTTATTTATTTTTACGTCTACACCTTACGGATTTATACATACATATTAGTTTATTCTTTTTGTATCGTGTTCCGATCAACCGTTCACCAATCAACAGCAAACTGCGCCTATTCGAAAGATTAATCGTTTCGGAGAAATTTGGATAACAGTTGTTGTTACCGAAAGAGGACTGTCGCATCACCTCAATATCTAAATATTTTCCTACCTCCTCCTGGTTTTACGACAATTTTTTTTTCCCCGCATTTATCACAAATTTTCGAATGGCAGCTTAGAAAAAAAAAAGTCAAAAAATGAACCACCCTACCAGATACCCGCATCACTGGAGATTTGTTTAAATTGGAAAAGGAACAACTGACACGAAGAAGGTACCTCAAGAAAGATACTCGAGGAATTAACGCGTTGACGAGGCAAACTCTATAGGTTCTTGTATAAAATGTGAATTGTGTAAACAGTAAATTGTAGGAGTGGCTAAGTTATGGGCGACTGGGATGGCTGTGGTATATGTACTCACGTGTCTTGTTAACGATAGAAATCTGATCGGTACGGAGGTACAATACTATTATTTTGTTTCTATGCTTCGCAGCCATTAGCTGCTGCCGAGAGACGTTGGAGACCGCCTGACACTAATGATTCCATTCCGCGCACCCGCGTTGACACGATTGGTAGTAGGAATTGCGCACTGCGCAACCGGGCCTCGTATCCTATGTGCCCGTTTCCACATACGCCTAGATCCTTAAGAAAACCGGCGCAGTGCGTGTCCGCCTATTTTCGCAATTCCATAAGCTGGCCGCCTCGCCGTGCGAATATAATAACGTCTCCTGCACACGCAACTCGAGCATTCGTCTATCGACGAAAGGTTTATGAATAACAACGAACTCGATGTTCTCCGGAACGTATAATAATTCGCACATCTTTCAATCGTTCGTGATAATTGATCCCGCGACGCGGAGGGAATGGGGAAATTAATCGTTTACCATCTCGGTTCGAAAGTTTTAAAACAGAACGCCGGAAGCAAATGTTTGATTCTTATGCTCATATATACATATACAGTTTGAACCGTTTTGACCTTTAATTAGCTGCTACGGACCTCGCAGAATTAACAGCTTCCTGCAGCCGGTAAATAAATATACCTACCCGGAGAAGAGAGGAAACCTGGGGCGTTTCTGGTGTAAAGTTGTTGTGCAGGTACATGACGCACACTTTACGTTACACATATATGTAAGAAAACAATCGTAAACATTTTTCTGCACCGTTCAAAAATTGAAAGAAGAAGAAGCTGCAGGGATTGAATCAAACGTACATCGTACAAGTTGCCGAAAGTTTACTGCGTTAAAAGTTTAATAAGTTCACAACTAGGACGATATAATACGCTTCGAGTAAGTAGTAAAACTAATTTGATCAAGTAGGAAATAAACAAAGAGAGAGGAAAATCCCGTAGTGCCGGCATTTACTGCGCAATGCGCGCTGCTGCATACAATTGGAATTCTGATTAAATTTACAGTTCTTGAATTTCCTTCGACCAAAGAACAAGATGAGATGACACAGTTCTGCAACCAATACTGTTTCTTATAAAGTTTTATTCACTGAAATCGGGAAAAATACTCAAATAATTCCATCACGTCAGGTTTTTTCCTTTGAACTCGTGTTTGTAGTTTCATTCAGAGTGAAACTGACACAGAGAAATGTAAGTCATATGGATTCAGCACACTCGAAAACACGATATTCGCCAAAAGCATCCCATGCAGCTGATATAAAATATTTTTTTTCCCGACCTGTGTAATGGAATAACGAATTGAACAATTCCCTGTAGATTTCAGTACGCAAATGCCATTGGCTAATCGAGATCCCTATCGATCGGAAAAGGTACTCCTGGAATCCAAGCGGCGCAGCACTTTGACTATACTGCAAGTTCCTACCGCAGGTACACAAGTCGTCTCTGGCTAATTACAGAGCCGGTGTCTTATAAAACCGTGCATAGTTTCCCGGGGTGAATAAGGGGTTGAGATTATTTCAGTATAAGTAACCAGGTATATAAATTATGCCGCGATAAGATTGGAGGAGAGGACCCCAGGTGCCTAGGTGCCCCAGCATGGATGAACTATCAGGTAACCAGCATGGATCGATGCGGACGTAATCGGACGGGGTAATTAAGATTAGCGCTGGACTCGGTTGGTTCGTTTAGTTTTCAGCATTCTTACCGACTTCGTACAGTGATCGCGGCTCCTTTCCTGCTACTGTTTCTGCTGCTGCAGGAGCTGCACGAGAGGCTTGGACGACGGTCTTAATTATTGCACGGATACCGAGCACCTCGGGTATGGTCGTGAGGTGGACGCAGACCTGCCCCAACCCAACCGTCACGGCGTTGATCCTAATTAAGTTACAGTTAATTAAGATCAAACTTTAATGTACGCGCTCGTTATTATACTCTCTCAAAATAATTAATTCCACACGGTACAATCGAGGTCAGTCACGTACGGTGTACGTATACCTCGCGCTCGAGCCGCTCTTTCGCTCTTCGTATCTATCCAGTTTGATGCCCGATCTGCCCCGCTGATTTCTAGGCTGTTAAAGCCACGCTATTTCCTAGCGGATATTCGTACAAATGGAATATTGTTTGTTCCCGTAAACTCGACGCGCCAGAAAAACGACAACACAAACACGTACCGTCAAGGTTTTCCCCATCGTTCGTATTGTGTCAATGCGTGATACCGCAACAACATTTCATCATCGGGGAATCAATTCGCATTTTATTTTTTCCCTAGACAAATTTCAAGAGAAGGAGTAAATAAATTCGTAGAACACAAATGATGGAGCGAACGTGTATATCCATCCAAGAAGCAAGTTGACGGAATGATGTTTTTCGTTTTCGTTCTTTTTTTTCTCTTCCTTTTCTCTCATTGGTCGAAAAGTCCGACGCATGGAGCATAATGAATTCCTCGCGGTAGGTACTGGGTACACATTACATTCCAACAGGCATCTATACATAATAGGAAAGTGGAAACAGGGTGACGTTCTCGTCTATTTGAACTCCGGCCAGAGGCATGCGATGCTAAACCAACATTGGGTGCGGTTTGGTTTGGTTTGGTTTGGTTTCTAGGAAAACACTTCACGAACCGGGTAATCTAATCTGATCGGTTATGCCTCTGCCGAACTGACGGAAATTGAGCAAAAGATAATCGATTTGTCTGCAATAATAATTAAAGAGAATGTCGGTACGAGACTGAGATAAATTGCGGATTGACGAAAGCCTGAAAGAAGATAAATGTGATCCAAAAATCAATCCGCATGGATGGAAGGGAAAATATCCAGGTGTATTACACCATTAAGGTAAGTGATACGTGCGCGAATAGGTGTACCTGCCTATAAAGAGGCGTGTTACCCATGAGCATGCAAGAACGCGTGCATGGGGGTACGATAAATTATAAAATCAAGATGACTATCTAAGTTTATATCTAGGATCTGGTTTCTAGTAAAGCAACCTAAAGCGCAG
Organism: Neodiprion lecontei; assembly: GCF_021901455.1. NCBI lineage: Eukaryota > Metazoa > Arthropoda > Insecta > Hymenoptera > Diprionidae > Neodiprion > Neodiprion lecontei. The sequence continues at coordinate 1,405,869 of NC_060263.1, read as the reverse complement.
CGAGCTTACAGTATCATTAGTGACTCGCGAAGCGGAATACATATTAAAGTTTCACCGAGGATGGTATATACTATCTATCGAGAAGAGGAAGAGGTTGGTTATGTAATACGGCTGGTATCCGAGTAGTTGCGAGGGCGGTAAAACCGCGTACCGCGGCTAAAAGATATCAGCCGCGTTACAAGAAGGGCTCTCCAGGATACGGGCATTATACGAGGCAGGAATGAATCGGATCCGGACACGACACGAACCACACCTGGCATGGTACTCAAGCGTACAAGGTGGCCGCGTTCAGCAACCGTTTCGGAAACCTCTAATAAACTCTACGCCAATACGAGCCAGCGGTATATAAGCCCGTAATAACACGGGGGGAGGCGCTAATTATTATAAGGAGAAGAGGAAAAGGTGTAGTTTAACAGAAACAGAAGTGGAATAAGAAGAGGAAGGAGGAACCACCGACCGTCATACCCTGAGCCAAGAAACACATGGAACCCGTGTTCCCCTGTGTTCGATGTTTAGCGCTGAGGATGAACCTTCTCTTCTCCTCTTCCCCGGATAGGTAGATAGGTAGGTATATCTCAACTCTTCGACCGCGTTCACGGTTCGCGCACCGAGTAATGGTGGCACACGCCGTTACCGCATATCTCTCCCTCCCTCCCTCCTTCTCTCTCGCTCTCTCTCTCTCTCACTCCCACACGCAAACTTACACATGAAAAATCATACCCACCTACGATATTTAGAATAATTAACATGATTGCCATCATAATATGTACCTACATACATGACGGATGCAGGGGGCGGTGTGTGCAAGCACGCACAAACACCAAAGGACTGCATCTCCACCGTACCGAGAGGCAAATTGCATGCCCAGTCTACACCCTCCCATCGTAATCAATTGCGAAATAGTTGTAGGTACAGCGTGTTCGTGGAGTATACGATTCAAGTTGGTAACGTTACTGTAAAAATGCATGTTCGGGAAAGATCTTTACTTTGTGTCGTTGGAATTGTATGAAACTACATAAGTAAATCATACCGAACCAAACGTACCCATATTTTTCAAAAACCAACTCCTTGAAAGTCATTATAAAATTGCAAGTTAATTAATTTTTTTCTCTTTTTTTGTGACGTTAACGTTACTTTCTTCAACCTGGTGATGGAATCGCTTGAACTGTTCAAGCAATCCCTGATTTATCTTTCCACGCGATATTCTTGATGTACGAAAAAATTCAACACTGCGTCTATACTCTTGGATTCACGGAGAGAATCAAAGATCACATTTTACTAAAAACTGCAGGAAAAGAAGGACACGTCAGGTTTTTTAGTCAAACATTTTCTTTTTAATGAAAACCACTGTGTGTCGAGTAAAATCTGCTACATTTACGGTAGAAAAATAAATATAATTGACACGGGTATTTTTTTTTACCAAAAACCTCGACGTCTCCCTCTTTTCCTGCAGTTTTGAGTGAAGTCTGGAATTTTTCTTCTCTCCATGGAGTTGAGTAACATAAATATCTGTTCGTGTAATTACTTGATTTCAAGAAAGGAAAACAAGTGTACGGTAAGCCTTATAATAATATATAATATTGGGCACGAATTTAACTTTTTACCGTTTAATCAGCGAAATCCGATCATTAGCTATTTCCGTACAACAAGCGAATCGCAGGCTGCGCTGATGCCCTGAACTTTTGTGAAGCGGTGGATGCATCCGAGCCGGTCAGCGGCGATCATTAGGCTTACGCTTCGGTGGCTGCAGAGCCGAGACCAGACCGGGAGGGCATCATCGCCGACCCGCAAACCCGCTCGCCTATTCTCTCTATACTTTCGTTCCCCTCTTTTCTCCACCCTTCCTTTTCCTTCCTCTCTCTCTCTCTGCTGCTCTGTGCAGCAGTTTGTTCTCGACAGTCGTATATTGTTAGTTAGTTAATTTAATACCAGCCACTGCACACCGCGGAATTAAGTTCTTATCCTGTTTCTTCGTCTTCTTCTTCCTCGAGAACTTATTACACAGGCACGCGATACAGAGTCAGAAATTAAACAACAGCTACGCCCCTGCACTGCACGCCTTATACCCCTAATGATGTATGTATCGAGCGATCTTTCGTCAGTTTTATCTCTAACATTAACAATAAACACTACGTATTGTAGATATAATTGGAGTCGAAGCGCAAACTTTACAATCAGCGCTGGTAGAGTGAAAACTTGAACGAAAATAATGTTTGCAACGAATGTCACGACCTGATTCGAAAACAACCTCAATCCTTCGAAATGATCGAATAATCTGCTGATTTGTAATTGGTTGGTGTATCAGAGTATTCAACTGAATCGATCAAAATTTTCATAATTCCAGTAACAAATTTGTCAGATTTTTTACTTTCAATAGAAAATATTAACGAAGAAATTATAAATATATATATATATATAAGAAATTATCAACCACTCGTAAAAATGTACCTACTGACTGAAATTGTATAATATGTGATACGCAAATGCTGTCAAAGGAAGTCGCTAGCCCGAATCAGTGACCTCATTTCCTTCCGTTTGGCCACACCTCACATCACATCCGCGCCAAATACGTATATAACGCGTAGTTGCAACAACTAAACTGGGAAAAAATAAACCCGCGAGTCGTTCCGTCTGCGCGAAACTGTTTGTCTGTGAAACGTCAAGAAGAATGACTAATTATAGCTGAATTGAAACAGAAAAGCTCACAGGGAAGAAATGAGAATTCAGTTCTGTATTGGAATGGGGAGTTGAATTTTTTAACCGACGCATTCGAGTTACGAGAAATTCTGGAAATTTAGAATATTTAAAATAACCGTTCACCGAGCAAGCCTCGAGGAAGAAATTTTTTTCCTAAGTATGGAAATGAACGGACTATATTGAATCGATGTCTGGATCAAGCGGTAAGAAACAGGTGGTGAAAATCACCACATCGAATTCCAAGAGGATCTTGGAACAGAAGCCAATTGCATCGGAGCCAAGAATTGCAAAATTGCGTGTAGGCCGATAATTACGGCCCAATATGCAACCGGAGTAGGCACGCCACGGGAATCCAACTAATTTTAAAACGCAGCTAAAAAGTACCGGCAACTCTGACAACAAGTTTTATTAGCACATCAGGTACGATAACACCGTGAATCAACTTTTCTTACCACGATTCACAAAGAATTTTTCTTGGATAGCTATCATGGGGCGGGGTTGAAATTCCCAATTTGAAAACTTCCGAAACCGCCAAACTCCGAATTTTTTGGTTGCGAAACTTGAAGTAAAGAAATCGAACTATGACGAAACATCAAAATTTCGAATGAACCGAAACCCGACGCTCAAAGTTCCAAAAGTGCGAGAATGAGAAAATTAAAAAATCGGAAAAATCAGAATTCCGAATGATACATTTTCAATTCTGTGATTTTCTGGCTTGGTGAAATTTCACCACTTTGATCTTCCCTTGTTTTGGGTTTTCGATATTTTTACGTTCAGAATCCTGGTCATTCTGATTTTCAGTTTTTCTCATTTTTCACACCCACTCGTTGATTAAACTACGCTATGTATGTTTTAATTTCCGGAAGTTTACTCTATCGAAACTTTACCTTTCGGAACTTTGCTCTATCGTACCTTGAAAATTCGAAAACCTGCATTTAGAAAATTTGAGCTACAAATTTTCCTACCATTCGAAACTTTGTTATTTTCTAACAGTTCGATTTCCATACTTCAAGTGTCGCCTCCAAATAATTCGGAATTAGGTACTTTCAGAACTTAATACCCCGGCACGCTAGCACAATTATCTACGACCATACCAGCCTACAATTATAACATACCTATACTTCCAATTACCGCAAAAAAAAACTTTAATCGTGCATCTACATCAAACCCTGCAGCACAAATCCGCGAGGCTTCTTGACCGGGGTTTTAAAGTCGTTCGTTAGCTCAGATCTGTCATTACAAGACTTATTACATTACAGAGATCAGCCTGGACGTCGCTTCGAGTCGCGTCGCGGCTCTTTGGTCATGCTTTTACACATGCATACGTACAACGCAGAGCCGCGAATAAACGAGAAGCGGATCCGCAGTCTCTCGGAAATATATAACGTATAGTATAGAATACATACACACACGAGATGCACACGTTCGCGCCGCTTTGCTGCACCCACGCACCGCACACGGTCACAATGTAAAGCAGCTCTCGGCTGCAGATGTCGGAAGATATGCACGCCTGTTCCGTAATTAATTACCCTTTCGATATTGCGGGAGCAGCTTGCGCGACTCGTTCGAATGGGTTATATACGTATAGAGGGAGGTAGATTGGTACACAGGTACGTAATGTACAGGAATTATGTATATGCTGTGTGGTAAACGCAATCTGGTGAACGAGCTCGGCGTGGATCGCATCATTTTTTTTTTATTTTTTTTATTTTTTTCACTCCATGCTGTACTTGGGTTTTCGTCCCGTCGTTTCCGTAACATTATTTGCGATAAATTATTACTTCATTCTTCTCTTTCAGTCACTCACTTTTCGTTCATTTCGTAGGACGTAGGTGAATTCAATAATTGTGCTATTTATTGCGAAGGGAAAAAATATTTAGAAAAAAATTAAATAAACGTACGAGTAAATGAACTAGAGACAGAGTTCTTTTATGAAAAAAAAAAAAAATCCCCCCCCCCCCCTCCCCCCCCAACATGGATCCTTGCGCATATCGCAACTACCTAATCGGAATTTTCAACGAAATTTAAAAACGTAACTCGACAACGTGGGTTACTGTCGCCGCTTTACATAGTACATTATATCATGTATGGATACATGTTTACGTACCTATAGATACACACCCAGCGCCTAGAAGCGATAATAATTATCGATCAATATTTTATTCCGCGGAATTCCGCCGGTCTTAAGGCTTTCAGAAAATAACTTTACGAGCATCGATACGGATAGCCGAGCGGTTAATTGCCTTAGACGGTATCGTCGCATGCCCGCGTCTATAAGGCAAGGGTGGCTGGCGATCGGAGTTGCAAGAATTATGCATTATACGCTGGTACGCAGGTTTTGCCGTGTAAAATGGAAATTAAAAATTTCGCATCGCTGCATCCTTCGTTTCAAATTGTCACGTGTTTTTTTTTTAATTTACACTGGCAAAATAACAGGAAAAATGAACAAGTTTAATCAAGTGAAAAGAAAAAATTACGCACCACTGTGTGTAGTTAAAAAATTTGGCGTATTTTTTTTTCAACAATCCCCCCCTCCAAAAAAAAAAAAAAAAAAAAAAAAAAAACAATCAATCAATAAAAGTCACGATAATTTGAAAAACTGCGTATCATCATTCAGCGTAAATTGAACAGTTTTTCTAATTTTGTTCTTCAATTCTTTCATTCATCCACCCGTATAACCAGACATAATCGCTTGGCGAATTATCATTATACCACGCATTGTATATCGCGTAAATACGTGTGTCATAAGTCGGACAATTACAACCGGCACGTTCCACAGCTGCAGCCAGCACATATGTAATGCTGTAAGCCTCTGGTTTTTAACGGAGTATAAACGCTCATTAGCATTCACCGTTCCTCGTATCCAGTGCAGGCTGGATTCTCTTATATGCCTCGGAGTTGCGAGGATAATAAACGCGTTCTATAACAGGTGAGCGATACAATTAAAAGTTGGAAAATCTACTCGTCCGAAGAAAATAGATCGAACTCCAATCAATCGCATTTTACAAAGGCGACGAAAAATTCGCGTTGTCGGGGTGGAGTGGAAATTCCGAATTGCAAAAGTTCCGGAAGCACCGAATTCCGATCTTTTTGTGGTGAAACTTGAAGTGAAGAAGTCACACTTTGACGAAACATCAAAGCTTCGAATGATCCAAAACCCGACGCTCAAAGTACCGAAAGGACAAAATGCCGAAAGGGCTTAATTCGGACAAGTCAAAGTTCGGAAAGTGCGAGAATGAGAAAATTTTAAAATCTGAAGCATCAAAATTCCGAGTGATCGAAGATTTTCAGTCCCCTGAATTTCTGACTTGGCGAAACGTCACCTCTTTGATCTTTCTTCATTTTGGATTTTGAATATTTTTACGTTTTGAATCCTGATCTTTCTGATTTTCGGCTTTTCTCATTTTTTACACCCACTCGTCGATTAAACTACACTGTGTGTTTGAAATTTTACTCTATCAAAACTTTATTTTTCCGAACTTTATTCTATCGGAACTTTGCTCTGTCGCAGCATAAATTTTTTGGAATTTTGAGCCATCGGCTTTCCGGCCATTCGAAACTCTGTTATTTCTTCAAAGTTTTATTTCTCAACTACAAGTTTCGCCAGTAGATAATTCGAAATTAGGCGCCCTCGGAACTTTTCAAATTCGAAACTTCAACCCCGCCCCCCCGTCGGCGTAAAGTTTTGAGGAATTGATAATGACTTGGACATGTACCTATAGATACGCAGAGTCATTCATAACGAGTATCCGTTTGATCGTGTCACAATTACCGGTCGTACAAATTGCCCGTCAATTTCGCAAATTGCAGGTTTGCAGAATGAAATCTCACAATCTGGAGCCTCGTGCAACAGCGGCGGCGGCGGCGGCGATAAGGAGGAAGGAAGCCCCCGTCAATGGTGTATACATATGTATATATATACATAACTAAGTATAGAAACGTCGTTATAAAAGGATCCGGAGCTCGGCCATAATCCCGATCGAACGGTACACCGATGCCCAACTCACTGTGTCTATTTTCCATTTGTATAATCCACACTCGTAAAGCACGTATCCATACGATACAAGAAGCAGGTATTCATTCAGCGAAAAAGGTTGCGCGCTTAGACATCCGCAGGACAAGGCCGTGATGCAATATCGGTGTAACGATCGTTGTATTCTTTCTCATCGTCACCGACGAGCGTGCGAAATAACGAGACGAAATAGAAAGGAAAAAAAAACAACAACCAAATCGAATGATTTACTGAAATCGATCGCCTGGTTATTGATAATAAACTGCTGTGAGTATCTACTTTCCATTTCAATGACTAGATTTGAACTTCATTTTTAACCCTTACTCACCAAATTTCTGTAAAATCACTTACTCGAACATTCTTACTTGAAATTTTTTTTAGAACAAATTAAAAGTTTACTTCAAAGTATCAAGTGGTTAACGTAGTCAAAAATTAAATTCAAGTATACCAAAAACAATACAATAGAAGAAAAAAAAATGGCTATATATACAAAAAAAAATGTATAATTTTTTTTATTATTCAATATCAGGGGTTTAAATTTTAACTGACCCGTTTAGGTAATTAAAATTAAAGGATTTTTATAATAAGGATAATTATAATCTTCATTATTCCCAATCAGTAATTGTTGTAAGGCTCCCTAATTTTTTTTTTCGGGGGAAGGGTTCTTTTTCTAACTGTAAGAGGCCTGAATTTGACTGAAAAAAATCAGATCTAGAATTGTGGATTATTTTCAACAGAAATTTGATTGTTGAATCGAAATACAATTGAAATGAGCAATTGAATTCATTTTTCATCCTCTATCTCTCTCTCTCTCTCTCTCTCTCTATCTCTCTTTTGCTTTGAAGACAGCACAAAGACTACAGTCGAAGCGTAACGCGCGATAGATTTCTCTGGGCGATAAATTATAGAGTCAAAAGAAGGGAAAAAAACAGAAAAAAGAAGAAGAAGGATGAGAAAAAACGGAAGCGGCTGAACCAGAAGCCGCGACAAAGATCGTCAATAACGGGGCAACCATCGATTTGGGTTTGGACCGGTGAGATTCTTCTGACAAAAATGAAGACAAGAACGAACGTAACTCTTCTTTCTTTGCAACTAGATGGCAGATTAACGTTCGGGGAAAAATAATATTGCGTATATTTTTCGACCGTACGCGTACGATTTTAACGCAATTGGTTCGCGTACCTTGTAACTACGCATAACGACGGCCGTCGAGTTATGGACCGCGAACAAGTGTTCGTTAATGGTTTTTCGCTTATGGTTTAACACCTTGTGCCCATACCGGCTCACAGGTATATATTATATATATATATATATATATATATATATATATATATATATACAGGCCATTCCACGCCAACTCAGTAAACGGTTGATCACGACATTTTTGAATTACCTCAAGAATTTTTTTTACGCTAGTACGTTCACCGAAAAGCTTCTAACAAATTTTCACACATTTTTAATCACTCGTCTTTACCCTATGATTTTTGAAACCCATCTCAAAAACACCTCGTTTATTTCCAAGTTTTTAGATCGTTTTTTCTATTTTCATACCTGTTACAAATTTATTATAAAAATTTGCAAAAAAATCGGGATTGTATTTTAGAACCAGAAAATCAATTGAAAAAAATCAGTAATCAAATCGGAGATGCGGTACGTATTGTCATAGATTTTCGACGGGTATGAAACTAAAGAAAACGATTCAAAACTAGAAAAAAAACGAAGTCCCACTCTGAATCTTGCGTAAAAATATTTCGTTTTAGAAACGAAATGTTTATTTTTTTTTTTCTAGTTTCATAATATCAGTTTGGATGTTTTTAAGGTAGATTTAAAAAAAATCACAGGGTTAAGACGAGTGATTAAAAAAATGTGAAAATTTTTTTAGATTCTTTCAGAGACCGTACCAAGGTAGAAAAAATCCTTGGTGAAATTAAAAAATGTCGCTATCGACCGTTTACTGATTCGGGCTGGAATGGCCCATATACGCGCGTTGAATATACTCGGCAAAGTTATACATTTAAACGGTGCGAAGTTGCCGATCAACGTTCGATCGCTGCCCCGCGGTTCGATCGTGCAATTAAAACTCATACGTTATGACCCCTGGCCTACGTTTCTCGCGTTTTATACTTAATTGGCAACTCCCGACGAGATGAACAGAACAGGCATACAGTGTCTGGGTGACTTCGTGGCGATGATTATTCTTCACGCTGTAAACCCGCATAGAGTGTTCGCAAAAATAATTCACGAACATAACTCAGCCGGAGTATAATATGATCTGTTATTCATCATATCCGGCAAAATGAAAGCGACCGCATGGACATTTCGTCATCGCGGGACGTGTTAAGGATCCAGGGATGTACAGTCAGGTCTAAAGTCTGTCGAAACGAGAACATGCGCAGCTGAACGAAGGTTCGAAATGTGCAACTTACGAGGCTGATCAAGTTTAATATACCTGTAATATAATTGAAATCGTCCCTGCGAAACGGTAAAAAAAAATTTGCAACACTAGAAATGTATTACGAATTACTGATTTTATAATACAGATAAAGAGCCTCACTGTTCTACTATTATTTCATAACAAAAAAAAAAACAATTTTCACTCGAAAATAAATTCGGCCCCGAAAATTATTCCGGACAGATTTTTTACACAGTTTGTAAAAAACCATTTGTACAATCGTTATAATTAAGAGAAAATAAATTTTTTATTCGTCAAAAAGAAAAATATAATATTGTTATCCAAAATTTAAGTCTGGCATAATTTCTGACCTGACTGTAAATATGTCTTACATTATACATCCATTAAGTTATAATCTGGGCCATCGTAAAAGTTCAAATTTATCTTCCTTTTCTCCGTACAATTTTTCAATCCTACTACCGTGCAAAAAGGTCCGTTACGCATTAGTCTTAAATGCGTAAAGATCCGAAATCGAAAAACTAGAACTAAAGCGAGGAAGTTTCGGTATGTGTAATGATATATATATAAAAAAAAAAAAAACAACCCAGCCAAATCAGGCAACAATTCTGAGAAAAGATAGCGAGAGAGAGAGAGAGAGAGTGAGAAACAACTAGAATCAGGCCAACTATAAAGCGTCCGGACTACCTGTAACAATGATCATCATCATCATCGCATCGTTATTAATACGATGTGACGTATTATTATGACGGATCACGAGCCGGCGGGATCGAGAAGATCCATATGAATTTTTATTATACCATCGTAGCCCCGCAGCTCCGATCGTCGATTATCGGCATACGCAGCCTAGTTACTCTTTGATCGAAGAGGGCAGAGCCGTTCCGATAGATCGATGACTCTGTAGGTACACCAACGCTGGTAAACAGCTGCGAGATCACTCGGCGACCTCTTGACGATCCGAGGTTGATCGATAGCTTAGTACCGAGCGACCCACGGCTGAGATCCAGCGATCACCGATCGCCCATCAACGATAACCGATCTTCGCCGCTCCGATGCCGGAGGATTTTTTCTTTTTTTTCCGATCTTTGAATAGTCTGCGATACACGCTGTACGTGCAATAATTAACCGGTATGTACGACAACGAATCTGATCTCGAAATAAGAGTGGTAGGGGAAAAGAATTGCGAGTCGATTACACGGATCTCTTATTTTTAATGAATCGGATTGAAAAGTGAAAGGATGTATTTTTTTTTAACGCGTTAATGCATGAGAACTTTTTTTTTAAACTCACTGTGTTGCAACGCTGCACCTGATCAATTCGAAATGGTGGATTCGAGGCGAGAGAAAAAGAATTTTTTCGATCTCAACGTTACGGTAACAAGGACCTGTGGTATTTACCTGTCACAGAACCTGCAGCAGTTTCGTTCGCGGTGAAATTATTTCGTAAGAATTAACTAACGACCGCGGAACTGTAAAAGGGAGGGAGGGGGGAAGAAGTTGGTGAAAGAAAATAAAGACAAATAAACACAAATATCGTTTGGGTAAAATAAGGCTTGTCGCCGACGAGATCGTTTATATATACGGCAAATATTGGTACACATAGAGAGACGTCGACGGCGGAGGTAAATAATTACGCCTACCTGCCGTCGTCGTCGGGGTAAACTTGACTCTGCATCACCGTCGGAAGCTGAACAGGTAGAGTAGAAAATATTTGGTTACATCACCGTTGGGCACATTTTTAATGTGGATTTAACGTAAACAGGTGGCGAGATCGTATACATTGAATAACAAATGTGAAATAAGTAAATATATAAATATGGGTATGTGTAATTACACGCAATGTCGGATACGCGTGATGTTATAACGTATTCCTGTATTTCATGCATAGAAAATGTATACCGCACTGTTAAATGCACACTGCAATCAAATACGCTACATGAATTATTGTACATTCGTTATACATATATAATCATGCACACACCTTCAAGCATTTCCTAAGAATATAAACACCCCCTATATTTTTTTAAAAACGACAAAATATATAAACAAACAACGAACAGCCCGCGTTGTGCAATCAACGAGCGGTAAATGTTTACGCGTCAAGCTCTCGAGAAGCGTTTATAACACACGACAAATAACGAATAGGATACGTATTTGAAATTTGTTTGCATACAAGTACCTGCGCATAGTTCGTTTGTAGTAATGACGAGAATTTTTTCGATAATCGTAGCGTAACGATTAAAGGTTCAATTTTAAGCAAAGTTGCATTATTCCAATAATCGATATAATACTTGAATTATCCAAACTATTATCCAAATCATTTTTGTCCCTTGATCAATAGTGGCGAGAAATAAAATCGTCCGGATCCGTGAACATTTTTGTACGCTATAATGTACAGTATTGATTACTGTTTTTTATACGATTTTTGCACATTAAATAATTGTCAAGTATCATGAAATAGGGGCAAAATTTTCTGAAAAATCGATTGCCGCTATTTATTTTTCACAACTATTCTCACACCGCGGGAAAAATGGAAATTCTGAGAGAAAAAAAAAAAAAACTCCATTTCTCAAACATGTCCAAAACATTTCAAAACCGTTCAAAAAGTCTTTCTTTACTCAAATAAAGGCGTTTCGAGTCAATATTTTAATTTGGAAGCCAACGGAATGATTCGTTCGCGAATTCGAGATAGCATCCATGTATAAGGAATAAAGGATATCGAAAAGTTGGGATCGTAAATGATGGGGACGAAAGAATTCCCAGAGAGCATTTTCTCCACCCTAAATAAATGTATCCTGATCGCTTCGCCGACCGCGGCGAGGCCCAACGACTTTTTACTCCGACAGCCCATGTAGGGAACGAACGACGAGGACGAGACGGGGACCCCGTCAAGTCCGAGGGGCCCGAAAGGGAGTCGAAGAGAAACCGAGCACGTTGAATCAGACCCTCAAATCCTTCCTTCCTTCTTTCCTTCCGTTCTTCGATCGTTCGACTTGATTTCATTCTGAGACCGTATTTGCAGGATATTGCAATTCGTGGAAAAGGATAAACAGAAGGAGAAACAGTACGATTAAAAAATGTGAACCTTGAACCGAACGTCTGCCAAAGTCACGAATAAATTTTGCGAACATTACGTTCCATGAAAATTATACATAACCTAACCTAACCTGACCAGCATCATCGAAAATTGGTACTCCAATTTTCCCGGCTTATCCAGCCTCCCGTAATTCACACTGATCTCTCATTTTGATCTTGATATTCTTTCACATATTACATGATTTTTCATGTAAACGTATAGATCATCCAATTCTTTGAGTCATCAATTTTACCCTCAATTTGTAATGTTGTCTGCTTGTCTTTCAGTTTAAAAACGATAAAATCTAATCTGATACATTTTTATAGAGTTAATAATTGCACGAAGTATAATCGGATGGTAAAATTTCTCTCCAGGCAGTAATTTCGAAATCATCCATAAAGACATGTACACACGTAAAGTATGTACTCGATGCCATTCCTCATCGTAGCGCGGAACGTGCTCCAATTTTGTTCAACGGTTAAGCACCGTAGGTAAACCTATAGGTATGTTAGAGCGTCGATTCATCCATCATCTGAAAAAGTGTGTACATAAGTACACAGCCAGGATATAACTATGCATGTATATAAATCTTACCCACTTCTGTGTATAATATACATGTATATAATGCCCTGCATTGACCGAGACGGAACATTAATAACATTACGGTTAACCGAGATTTTCTATACGATGATCGTCCGTCATCGGAACCTCGATGATCCATGAAGTCTTCCTGTTCCTGACGCACCGGTTTGGTGATATAAATTTTCACCTGATTAATTCACCCGGGATCGAGAATAATTTATATTCAAATCTAGCCGTCACAACTTTGGTGCCACGTGCTTATACATGAAGGAAAAACTTTGTAGAAGCTTCGAGGACCCGAATCGTTGTAAGTATAACCGCAGCGTCGGCTCGTTTTGGGTATAAGAAACGGCTCTGTAGAGAGACTTTTAGTACCTGGTAGATAATTTTTTTAAATTCCAATAAACGGTTTGTTGTAGCTGTATTAACCGACAAACGGAGTCTGTAAGCCATAAGCTCAACTCTTCGAACCTACGGCGGCATCAGGCATGATGAGAGCGGGTTTTTTGAGATAGGTGAAAGAATAAAAGAATAAGAAAAAAAAAGTAAAACGCCACTTTTACGAGTCCTCTCGTTACGATATAAGCTAAGCCTGAAAATTTGTCGACAACGTCGTTTTTCTCGGCTAAAACTCGCGGGTTTACTTTGCTTCACAGTAGGATATGATTGTGATGTAAATTGTATTTGGTTTCGTAGTCTCCGAATGTATTAAATACAGTCGTCGAAAGCATACGGAGAAACGACGATCGAGCATTACAATGGACGAACTTGAGTGTAAAATTTTTCAAAAATCTCCAAGAGTCCTCTCGTTTCATCCAGGTAATAAGTAGATTTTACACCACTTATGTATTTACACACGTTACAACAAGCCGCATGTGTCAGAAACCACAGATTCGTGGTACCGTTCAACGTACTATCGTAAGCGCCGATTGAAGAGAGCAAAGAGAAGTCGAGACGAACGATGCGAGGTATATTACAGCCAGCGATGACGGTGTAAAAAGTGTAAGAATAACCGCGCAGGCGAGAGCAAAAAAATTGAAGACAAAAAATCAAGAATATCAATGAGAAATAACCCGTAGAAATGGAGAAGAAGAAGATGAGGAAGAAAGTTCGTGAGAAAGGGCTACCAATCACCTGTGAATTACCTGGGAATAATAATCCCCAGAATCTCGAAGAAGTCAGGGTGTGTCTTTGACGATGAGCGTTGATAATAATGCATACGCATTGACTATTATACAAGCAAGCTGGCAGTCGGTTTCGTGTCATGCTTAGATATCCAGATATTAATTGGTCATTTGTAGTAACTAATGGACAATTTCTACGGATAAAGGTCTATAAACCAAATAGACCCGACGAGGCCCTCACTATACAGTCCTAACTTTGACACCGACTTAATGCCCTCCACTATCCTTACCTCACAGCACCCGGCGCTAAAATATTCCTCAAATTATCTAACAGCCGTCATTCAATCGCCGCAAGGTGTCACGATCACGAATACAATTTTGTTAGTTGCGACTGTAAATTAGGTCCAAGATTCAGCTTTTCGCGGTCTGCTACTGATAGTTTCATTTCCACATATCCTTTGGTGAAATTCTTCCTGCATGGAACCAATGAAATACCTACGTTCCCACACTCTCCCATCAAACACCGAGTTCCCGGTGTCTCGATAAATTGGACAGTTTTGATTCATTTCCATGCTTCATAACAATGAGAACTCTGGTCTATATTTTGAAACTATCAGGACATGATGTGTAAGATATCGACGATTGAGGATGTAAAACGAAGATCGCACAGTGAAGACTGGAAAATGGAAAATGGAAAAAAATGGATAGATGACAAGACAGACACTTCATGCCCTTGGGGTTAGAAAATAGTACAATCACCATGTTGGACCCGATGGTATAGGTGGCATGTCACCTGTCCTGCACCGGACTTTCCACTTCGGTCACAACCTTGACTAGAAAGCAAGGTGCCGCCGAGTGGCGTTAGAGTGGCCGGGCATCGAGGGAGACATTCACGCTAGTTAATATACGGTCTATTCGGGCGCGTGGCGGACTAGGAGCTTGATCGAAGAGCGAGTATCCATCACCGCGTGGTTATCATTCAGTGGAAGATGAAACCAAGGACAGAAGGGGTTATAATACGTATGTCAGGATTTGTGAAAATCGAAAACCTTTTTTAAAGGCACTCCCGGAGATCGACTGCAGCAGCTTTAAAATTCATTACGTTTGCCAATAACAAAAAACAGAATGAAGTTTAATGCTACTCCAATATGTACATGAATTTTTATATTAATAAATTGAAGTATGTCGTCGTGAAAAATCCTTAGAAAATTCCTTTTTGCGGCCTCCTGGCTAGGCATAACCCCACGGATTAATTAAGCGAGAAGGATAAATGAATAACGGCTGTCTCATACGTAGGCACATCCGTTCGTTCCCGGTTCGCCTTCGTCATAAATTTGACGTGAGACATCACGGAGTGTACCTTCATACACACGATGCAGCTCTGCCACGTATTATACGCAGAAGGTATAATCGTTTTACAATTGTAAATATTTCGTCGACCATATTATGTATATATACGAGTTGCAGGTTGTTGGTTTACCTCCGTCGAAACTCATCGACTGGATCCCGCTGAGTTCTGGACGGGATCGAGACAAAAATGAAAATAAAGAAATATCAAGAGCTGTGTATGTATATATGTGTAACCCGTAATTAAACTTGCGGGGAAAAAGCTCGGGGCGCCATCAGGCGATTAAAAAATATTCTCCGCATCGCCTTGAATACTGTGAAGAACTGGCACCGTTTTCGTTACTCGTTCTCTGACATTACCCGCACAATTATCGAAACAACGACCACTTTGTCCCAGTAACTTGGACAATTCCGCCTCTACAACGTCAGTTGTTTCAGCAATAACAAACAAGATCGTACCAACTACGATTATGAAAATATTTCTTCAAGTGTATGATCACCGACATTAGTCACGGTCACTCAATGTTCGACTGAATTTAGCCAACGGAACTTGACCCTAGTGATTATGTCAGTTCAGAATTCGCGACCCAACAGAATGATTGGAGGAGTAGTTTCGTCGGAAAAGGTCATTGGACCATTCAACGACCTTCTCCGACGAAACTCCTCCTGAAAACTTAGTGATTATGCTGACCATTGACCATGAATGTATATTAACGTCTGAATGTGTATACCAACGATGGTAAGTTAAACGCCATATCATACTCCGTGTCGACGAAACGACAGAACATTGGTACATGCTTCGACGAGGAAAGAGTCAAATGAAACTAACGGATCTCTCTTGAATCTATCATCAACGCGAGCATTATTCTCTAACCAGTAATAAACAGAGAGGTGGGAAGAATCAACCATCGTAATAGACGGGACCCAGTAACCTTGCGAAAGGTCCTTCAGGGTTGGGCATGTAATCTTGGATGGCCTCTGTGAGCGCGTCAGAAGGCAAGGAGTGAAAGAAGAAGAAGAAGAAGAAGAAGAAGAAGAATAAGATGAGTAGCAGGAGAAGGAGAGGAAACTGGCTCGGCAGTGGCCGGTGGCCGGTTCGCTCTGCTCGCGTGTTGCCTGCAGCTACCTCAGAGGCAGCTGCAGCCTCCTCTTCGCTCCTTGCCTCGTGGGCTCCTCCGACTCCTTTCGATTCCTCACGGCCTGGGTGCCCCAGGCGCTGCGCTATCCGTGGCCCCAGCCACCCTTCTACCTGACACGGTGCTTCGCCAGTAAGGAAAACTATTGACCCGCACGCCACTGTTTGATTTGTGATCACAGCTCCGAGCCAGCCAGGTTCCTCTCCCAGCACCGCTACTCAATGGCTAAAATACCGGATGAATGAAAAGAATTGTTCGTGAAAATTATATACGTGTTTCCTGTGATATTCGAAATAGTTTTCTTTCATTCGGTTCATCTGAAACGGTTCGGTTGAATTTCATAACTTGGTCGTCTTGATATTCTTCTTCCTCTACAGATTCCAGTTATTCTCGGTTTAATTAACCAGTGCGATGTAATGGAGAGGGTATCGCGTTCACTCGTTGCAGCTGCACGGGCTTCCTGGATGAGAGATCCTGGGGTCACGGAGTCGGAGCAGCGTATATAATAACCTTTCGAAAGAAGCAAGTATGAGCTTATAATCGACGAGATGGTTAGAGGGCGAGCTATAATAAATCCCGTATGGCACGCTGAAAGAAGAACAGGAAGAAGAAGAAGAAGAAGAAGAGCGGTAGCGGTCAAAATCATCGCGACTGACTCGATCGTCCGGTGTATACCGGGATACCGGTTGCCCGAGGTGCACGACTTTTTAAAATTAAATTCCCCAAGTCAAAGGTCGCCGGCCCGCGCGCACTTCACCGCGCGATCGTGGCCCAAGGCTTATACGCCGCGGCGTATCCTTCAAACGTGCAGCATCTCAGCTAGTATCACATGCATCCGATCCATAGACCAGGTACGGCCGCATCCACACGCTCCGGCTGTCTAGGCGCGATGTGCCGCGGCAGGCATTCCGCCAATTCTCAAGTCCGTAAAAAGTAAACGAATTTCTATACGTTTTTCGAAAATTTATAAGTACGGTTGGATACGTTTACTCGAAGAGGCTACACGCCTGGTATCTCTGAAGCGAAACTTTGAGGTCTTCCGGTCATGCGTTTCATCAAGATTCACATTCCAAAACGTCTGCAAGACTTATATTTCTTTCTAGTTCCTCAAGGAGAGGGGAGAGGGGGGTTACAGCTTGGCCGTTCTAGAATCGTACCTATATTTGGGAGTTTGTTTTTACAGAAAATGAAAACACTCAGAGAAATTTGAGTTTGAGGGCTCTATTTTTTATAGTTTTAAGAACAATTTCGAATTTTTTCATTGAAATAAATAACAAAATGGCGGCATGGCGCGTACAAGTTGCGAACGACCACGTTTTCAATCCTGTGACGCAGATTCCTCGGTCAATTTTTATCCGATCGACTTGACATTTTGACACAATCTTTAAGACTTGTTCATCGATTCGTGATGATGGATAGATTTTTGAATTTCTACTTATATGCACCATGCCACCTTTTTGTTATTAATTTCAAAGAAGCAATTCCAAAATATTCTTGAAACTATTAATAATAAAGCCCTTAACCTCAAATTGTTCCAAGTGTTTTTATTTTCTTCAGAAAAAAACTCTCAAAAACAGGTATGATTTTAGACCGTCCAATCTGTACCACCCTTCTTAATGCCGAATATACTACATCCTATAACCTGTAAAAGCACAACATTAAAATCGAATACTCGACGTACCTACGGATATGGACTAGAGAGCATAGGACTATAGGCCGTTTCAATACGGCTATCTGTATCTACTGTTGGGCACGCGGCATTTCTTGGCGTTAAACGTGCAGTGCCACATCTGTGTACAGTATGTAGATTCGAATAATAAGTTGAGGTAGGTAGGTAGCTATCCCTATCCGTATACCTTGGTTATTTCGCTCTCTTGTACTTTATAAGTGCTGCGCACCTCTCCTCGCGTGCACGTTGACCAGCTGGCGGCTGCATCGCTCTCGGTTATAGGCATGATAATATATACACGTACACGCGCGTTATTCCCTTACGAACCTGCACATTTTTCCCATTCGCTAAACGTTTCTAATTCATTCCTTCACTTTTCACGATTTGGTCTCTGCGTGTGTTTTTTATTTTTGTTAAGTTTTTGTTCTTCTGTATACATGTCTTAATTCGACATTCGTTATCATCGAATCGTATTCCCTTTCATAATTATCATAATAATTCATTTCGCGGGTGATTGAAAATTAGAAAAAATCGAACGTTGGTATTTGAAAATCAGTCAAGAGATCGACTGCGTAACGCATAATATCACGTGTCAGTCACATGCGACTCTATTTTATAATGTTCGTAGAAGGATGTCGGTGGTGCCCACAAGTTTGTACGTCTACCTACCTCATGAATTATACCTTAGCGTCATTCCACTGGAGAACCGCAGCGTTAAACATCTGGCAATCCTCGCATGCGGCGCGGCGGCAGCAGCACCAGAGGCAACTTGTAACGACCCGGCGGGTCGCGAAAGGTCCCTGATTATTATTTACACACATATACCTGCATTGATTCAAGATCTCATATACGTACAAGTAGACGCGCCGCTAGTACCGTGTAATCCCTGAAAGAAACGGAGAAGCATCGACGCTCTTTCGTTTTCGAATTCACCGCGATATTTATAGAAATATTTATTTATCTTCAGGGTAGTAGAATGATTCATAGTCATGTGCAATGTATCCTCGAAATGTTTCGTGGTTGTAAGATGATTTTTTTGCGACACTGTTCCAACAACAGACGGTCAAAGTTCCGATTTTCACTCCGGGTGAAATTCGAATGTCGAAACTCTTGAGGTTTGGTGATCCAGCGCAAACAGATCCCCAGACACGCGACGCCGGCGTATAAGAGAAGAAGCGAAACAAGAAGTCTGAAGTAAGGACCAAGAAGATGTTGGGATATATCTAGGGCGTGCGGACGAGAGAGCGGCGTCAAGAGGAGTTCCAGTGTTCCACTCGGACGGGTTCAAGTACGCAGAACAGGATAGGTGAAGGTTTCTAGGCGCGCGTCGTTCGGCCGAGGAGTAAGAGTTGGTTAGGAGCAAAGAAATTGACAGGGAGGGCGAGGGGAGGAGAGGCGGAAGAACCGAGAGGAAGGAGCGGGAAAAGGAGAAAAAACGACGTCTCGCGTCGCCTTTGGGTTCTCTTCAATAACCTGTACAGGTACATGAGAAGAGAAGAGAGGAGAGGAGAGGAGAAGGTGATCGTTCCGATTCCTCTCTCTCTCTCTCTCTCTCTC
Organism: Neodiprion lecontei; assembly: GCF_021901455.1. Lineage (NCBI taxonomy): Eukaryota > Metazoa > Arthropoda > Insecta > Hymenoptera > Diprionidae > Neodiprion > Neodiprion lecontei. The sequence continues at coordinate 1,386,260 of NC_060263.1, read as the reverse complement.
TCTCTCTCACTCTCTCTCTCTCTCTCGATGCGTCGGGTGGTTCGAAGGAAGGATCGTGACGCGAGTACCCTGGCACCTATATCTCCGATCAGTAATTATTGCTGATTAATGATCCAGCCCGGTTCATATCTGGGGTTGCGAGTTATCGCGTACGATGCATAACGCGGCGAAACGACGCTACGCGACGCGACGTCGTTGACCACTCGGTGATTGGGGTACCAGATTAAGTTTTAAGCGCCACCGTTGTACGAGAGACGTAGCTTGATATCTCTACCCGGACCATTGACGTCGGAACAGAAACCAGCCGACGTCAGGAATAGGAATTCTTCCTCACTTCGAGAAGCAGTTTTATTGTTAGTTTAGGGTGGCAGAGATCTGAAACGAACCTTTTAGCGCACTGTCGTTTAACCATCGTCAAGGCTGCGGCGACTGATAAGATCGTCCTGCAAACTGGAATACCTACCTACCCACCAGTTCTAAGGAATTAATTGATTGGATATTAAACGCCAGGCGATGGGCAGAAGGACTACTCGGTAGCCTCGGTAGCTCGGTCGAGATGAAGAAACTGCATGCAGCATAAGGAGGCCCAGGGCGTCGTCTCCTGGGGTCAGTGTATCGGAACCCCACCACTCGCTGATCACCGTAAGCTCTCACCATGCACACCCAGGGATTCGTCCGTCGTAAATAAACCCGTTCCTACAACATTGTGTGTCCCTACATCGACGGTAAATGTTCGCATTTATCGCCATTTCGACGGAGGTTGAAGAAATTCTCAGGTGAAAAAATCTTCTCCGAGTATGTACGACGAATACCATGAATTCGAAATGGTAATATTGATCATCCTTTCACAGGTATATTCGTTCCAAATCAAATTAGAAATCTTAAAAGTTCCGTATTTGGCTCATCGAACATACGGAACCCAAGAGTCGAGAGACTTGGGCGAGGGCAAGGCGCGGCCCTTCACCGAGGCAAAACCGAACCAGCCTGAAGACAAATAGACAAGTCGACAGCGGTGGTGGTAGCCCAGGAAAAGTGCCTCTTACATTGCCCATAGTCGTAGCATGGCTGATTGTGATTCGACACAGCTCTGCTTGATCTCAGAGGATCCATGATAGTGTTGTAGAAAATCTAGAACCTACTTAGATCGATTGAACTGATGAATGGGGATGAAATTTTGGTAACCGAATCGCCCTCGAGATCTGTTCAATGTTGTAAAAGTTGACTGTCGAGCAATTGACGCAAAACGTTTCCTCGTTTACCAACTTTCTATCCAATATGGTTGTGAGTGTAATTCATCATTCTCGTAGTCTTCACAAAAATTTCAGCTTCTGTATATTCTTCTCGTTGTTTATTTTTCTTGTAAACATAACCTGACCGCCGAACAAGACGTGAGGTATCAAGCCCATATATACGTGTATATGAACAGGCAGAGTTGTACGACTGAAATTTCACGTCATCTTCACGTTGATGGCGCGGCGTGTTTGATAGTGATTATATTGAGGACAAAAAGCAAATGAATACGCTCATTTGGTGGCTATCATAAGGTGGGCATGTACCGTAACACAAGGAACGGTATATAATAAGACTAACGCGTGAGTATCTAGTGTCTTCTAACAGTTCAGTTCTTGCTGTACGAATGTTACATAGTTTTTGAGGATCTCACATTGACCCGTGCATATAATACGGACCCATTTTATACGCACGTCGTAAATTTTTTGAATTCTAACCCAACCGTGTTACCGACTCGGGTATACAACGTATGTCTGCGTATATGACAAGTCAAACAAAAATCGAGGATCATAGAAACAGGTACGATCTAACGAACACCGGGAGAAAGGTACACCAATTAAAAAAGTTGTAAAAAATTGTACCGCGATATACCGAAAGAAGATATAGAAATAATGAAATATAGAGTTTTATTCTTTTATGGAATATTATACCCAAAGAAATTTATTACTCCGAGAATTAGGCTGGAGCAACTCGCAGGTATAATATACTAGTAGGTATATCACGTGCTTGTAAAGCGGTTAGAATCTGATAATTGACTCGGTGTTAAAACACCTAAATTACCCAGCTTATAAAACTAGTGATATGAACAGTTACACACAATGCACCCACTCATTCGGTTAGGTGGTAATAAGAAAATCGGGCGAAATACTGTGAGAAAATTAATTCAGACTCAAGAGGTCATCGACAAATTCTAATGTGATATGGAATTGTTACAAGCTACAGTTATAAATAAAAGCATGTCGATTGTGTTACACGTAATGCTCGAAGTGTTTAACAGGAAGGATTGAAAGACTCTCGAGGGGTTTAAGGAGTAGGTAATTGTTGATGGAGGATAACCGTAGAAGCGTGTCAATAATTAATCGGTATAAGATGTAAGATTAATCAATTTAGTTAACACCGCAAGCCCGGCAAGTGTTGTTTCGTATTTGAACGAAGGTGTGCGCAGGTAGAAGAAAGTCGGGGTGGATGGCGTGGGCCTGCCAAGCAGTCTGCATGTTGGCGAGGTGGGTATACGAGATTCCAGTATATCTAACCGAGGTAATTAACCCTATTGAGATCGCAGTTAAGATATCATTGTTCGCGGAGCAATAATTACACATATATATACGAAGCGTCTCCCTCCCTCTCTCTCTCTCTCTCCGGCTCTCGAAATAAATAAACAAGTCTCTTTACTCCAACGTCCCCTAATTCCCTTGGCCAATAACCGTTCCACGAAGGGTATACAAACATATGATAACAAAGAAGCGAAGATATCCTGGTAGGATATATAATATACATAAATTTTCCGATTCCAAGATCACCAAAGCAACAACGAGTCCTTACCTTCCTCCACCCACACTCGTAGGTTATACCTTCAAGCACAACGCGCACCTTCGGTCAGCTCCTACACCGCCTCTCGAATTACCATTAGAAACTAGAATTCGCATTAGCATTAGCATTAACAAGATTAACCCAACCAAGGCCGGAGGTCGAGCGAATGCTATTCGGATCTGCATTTACGTTACTGTGCTCACACTGCGAGTATTAATTGCCGCTGTGTACGTAGGTGCCTTAGAATTTATATATTCTTATACACAAGCGGCACGGTTTTGCATGTTACAAAAACACTTGCGAACAAGTGGAACTTCTTCACGCCGAAAGATTCGATGTAGAAAATTTCCAAACACACGAATGTCCTGGAAACGAGTACGTAATATGCGCCCCAAAATTACAGGGTATTCGAAATTGATCTAACCACAATTTGCCGGGCTCGTAATCATGATCCGGCTGCACCAGATTCTCCAGATCAGGTTTTACACCATCGTTATAAACGAGACGGGGGCCGGCAATGGCTATTTGTCAATTACGAGGAGTAGGCATACGGACTCTGCCTACAGCAAGAGCAGAAAATACAACCGAAGAAATTAATTGTGACGGGCTAATAGCGAGATCACAGCTGTGTAAAGCGATATAAATCTTCAAGTAAACAACGAGGATGTCTCCGCGTCGTAAGATTCTTTGGAATTGGATATAAAACTGCGAGCTTTCGGAAGTTCGTGTGAGTCGGCAAACCGAAATGCATGGTAAACGTGAACATTAGTAAATTATTAATTGATAACAAAGGGGCCATTCGAGTATTAACGCTAAAATAGAAGTAGGCCATTCGGAGAAACGTTATCAATCGTTACCCGATAGCGGTAGAAATTCCAGGCAAGCGTTGGCTATCAGGAAATTCGAATGCTTGAATATGTAATGTATCTAATGCTCAATGAATAATGAATTCACGTATTTAGTGAACATGCTAATGCATATCAATAATTAATGATAATTAATATGTAACAGAGTAGGTAGAAATTGATCGGGATATCATTAAAATAGTCATTTTCAGGTAATGAATCGATTTACCAATAAAATTTTTGAGAAAGCGTTAGCTAACGTTAAAAAATAATAGTCGGCAAAACAAGCAAACGTAATCAATCGTTGTCACTAGGGGGTCGGATGCAAAAGTTATCAAAAAATACATTAGCCAATACTTGAATGGCCACAAAACAGCAAACATCACGCTTGTAGCCAAAATGATCAAACCAACGCAACGGGAGGATTAGGTTATACATTACACGATCCTTGTTACGCGGCTAGAGATTCGGAACCTCGTTGACCCGGTGCAGCAGGTGATCGCAATGATTGATTTGATAAATTAAAAAAGAAGAATACAACGCAGGAGTCTAACGATGCTCAGCGAGTGTTAACCGACTGACGGTTACAAGACGTGTAAGAAACACACAATTACGCAACTTTCCAACGGGTGTTAAAAACCCGGTTCGGATCTGAAGTAGAAAAATTTTCAACAACAATACTTCACCTGCAGCCACGTTAGGTATGATGGTTACAGCGAAAAAGTCACGACTCAACTTGGATACTCTTTCAACGATGTTTCGAAACCGCTTCATTCAACTCTTGGCTGTATTGCCGAGGCGAGGCGAGGCGAGGTCACTGCCGGGTAACCAACTGATTCGTTTCTCGATATCACGGTGCTCCAGGCTCCGACTAACTCAGCATCCTCTCTCCTGACCCCAACGACCCGAACGGTGTTGTCTGCAAACCCACCTGCCGCCCACCTCAGTGCCCCGTGACCCAGGGTTTGGAGAATCGAAGACACAAGGAAATGCTTTATCCACTGATCTCTGGACTAACTGGATGGCTGATTAGCGTTCTCTACCTGAGTCGATTAGAAGCAGACAAAATCGACACCAGCGCTTCGATAGCCTCAGTGGAACTAACGAATCACCTGGTTCACTCTGCATGTCATGGCGTTGAAGTGACAGAACCATGTAATTAAAATATGTTTCTCACAGGCTATGTCAGCCACGTGACCCGTTAGTTTATAACTTTGGCTACCGCAGCGCTAGTGTCGGTTTTTGGGACTTGTAGTCATAGGAGTCAGGTATCCAGTTAGTACAGAGATCAGTCGGTTTATCCCTCGTCGTTTCCTTCAACCATCTGTTCTGATAGTGTCATTTCTTTTCTACTCTATACATACCACGAAGTGAGCTGCTAGGCTTGCATATTATGCTTGTCGTTATTCTTGAATGAGACTAACGTTATCGCGTTAGAATAAAGAAAAAATAAATAATACGAGCGTAGCGTAGGATAAGAATTATTAATAATCCCATTCACCTGGTCTTGATATCTCAATTTTACTCCTATCCGAGCCGGGCGACTTGGGTTACAACGTCTTCCTTTGTCCGTGTAAGGTTAAAGTGGACGTGTAAGAACGACGGTGAGATACTCGCCGGTCCGTGTAGGTATAGGTATGCGTTCTCCGGGGTAGAGATACCGAACGGGAACACCTGACAACAACTAATGGTAGCTACCCATCTCACCTGTGCCAGATACAGAATTCGGATACCTATAATACTCCAGCCCCAACCTTCTCTCCAACTGTCCAAGCACACCATCAGAGGATCGATTCCAGTTATAACGAGTCACAAAACAATCGCAAAACGAAGGGTGAGGGTCAAAACTTGGAAGGATCGATATTTGGAGAATGAATTCTGATCAGTGACCCTTTCAAAAGTCAAGATTTCGAACAATTCATCTTTCGTTATTTCATTTTCGCATGTTTGAAATTTCGATATATCAGCCATTCCAAATATCGATCCTTCCAAGTTTTCGACACCCCATCCAAAACGAATCCTGGGCAGAAAATTTCCGAACGACACGTCTGTGCGAAGATTCGTTTCTTAGTTTGATTCATTAATTTTCTACAATCCCATGACACAGCTTATAGGAAAACGTGCCAACTACAATAAGGTAGAAGTCACTAAGCGGATACGAGAAAAATTGTGCAGTTCTACCAGATATGGAATAGGGGGCCAAGTACAGTCACGTAGAGTAAACGACTGCGCACAGTTAGAAACGTGTGGATATTATATGAAACGTGCCCATATCTCGGACTCCGAGAAATAATATAATATGTTGTTCTCACTCATCTGGCCGTTGGTGAAAAAAAAAAGCAAAAAGAAACGCGTTCGCAGTGATTTCCGCGCTCCAAGAGTAGCGGCTTAGTATAGTATAGTATATACATTACCCGCGGCCATGTGCCCTGAGTCTCGTTAACATGTATGTGTCTGTCTGTACATACACAAGAAACAGTAAGATCTTAGCTGCAAAGGTCTTTCCTTCAGCGGAAGGGTACTTATATTACCTACCGAGAGAGTTACAACGTCGCCTGGCTATCGACTCGCCTCGAAGAGTTCATAACTTAACTCCTGGTCTAGACTATCCGTTCCCTCTTCAACACTTCTCGACACTGCTGCGGTACCTATTCGTTTTTGTCAAAATCGATGACTCGTTTCTTTTCTGGTTATATATTTTTGAAAAAAAACTCAAGGTCTGATTCGGTCCGAGCTCGTATCAGAAACGCGGTTTTACACAAGCCTGCGAACCCCAGCGTCTTTCCTGCCATGCACTCGAGCACGTTATAAATCAAACATCGAACGATTTACCACAATATATGTATACGGTATGTATAAAGCGTCTGCGATAGTAGACGATATGTAAGGTACTCTTTCTTACAGAGTACGTACCTACCTATCTAGATCGTAACGCAACGACAAATTGATTGTTAAACGATCTAATGCTGAAATTATGCGGTTGAACTCAATCGCCGCATTACACGCGATGCCAGGCGATCGGCATATTCATTCGATTTAATGATTATGTTCAATGATCTCCGATTATACCGATTATACCCAAGTTATATACCTGAATAGCCATCGATCCTGGCGAGCAGACGTATCGCGCGAAATGAGAAGCAGATTTGTATAAATGACAGTTATCCGGTTCGATAAATTCCGCCGTTCGTCAGATATGAAATCTGAATCGAACACGGACTATTTGTTCGCAAGAATTATTTCACGACACTGAATTGAAAGAGGTAAAAACTTGAAGAACCAAGTTTCAAACAAGCAGAGATATAATTGTTTAAAATAGAGAATGGAATAATATTAGCGATACTTTTTTCGTCAACAGTACCTATACATGTATGTACAGTGAGCAGTGAAGTGAAAATTTTCGCAGACTTGGTTTGTAAATCAATCCGATAATCGAGCTGAGAAAAAGATAAGAAATCAGTTGCCCGTAGCGCCTGACAACGGATTATAACTATCTAGATTGATTTTATCTATTTTCGTTTAGTTGCGAAAGGTATCTCTGTGCACACGAATGTTGTGCTTACATGTTGCATTATGGGTATAATAACCGTATGACGAGAAGTTACCGCGTCTACCGGCAGAGACAGTTCTCAATGATAATTAATCACAGGTTTAATAACAACGAGGGTTCTCTCACCCGTGTGTGAGTGTCCTTTCATAAAAGTCTCACTCCTATCCATGCGCACGCGATAAAACACACGTGGCATATGCATACATGTATGCGTACGATATCGCACGAACGACACCGATTGGACTCGTGTAACAGTAACGCACGTTCAAGCTTGCCGTGTCTTATGCTACTTATGTATATTCAAATTGATCCCTGCAGGCTGAACGCGTTACAACGACCGATGATGACAAGTTTCGAACGACAATATTGTCCAAATTGCCGCGCGCATTAATGATTACCACCTAAAGTCAGCTTGGACGGTCTAAAATCATACCTATTTTTACGAGTTTTTATTCATTTATTTTTTTTTTTTTTACACGAAAATGAAAACATTTGGAGCAATTTCAGTTTGAGAGCTTTATTATTCATAATTTCAAGAACATTTAAGAACTGTTTTATTTAAAATTAATGACAAAAAAAAAAACATCGCCCGCATCTCAGGTTTTTCTACAAAAACTTTTGTTTCGTTTCGTCAGAAAATGTATTTTTTGAAAATTTCAATTTTGCCACGCTCCAAGAGAGTAGAGTGGGAACCGCCTTGTGCGGTAGAAGAACCAAGTATAAATTATTTAACAATATCGAGGGTGACTAGATTTTGAAATGAAATAAAAACTTAACCGTCGTTTCTTTGTTTTCAAGTAAGAGTTTCAGTACACAATGTAAACAAAACTTGTAATCAATGAAATAAAACTTTGTTTTCAGAGCAACGAAATACAGTTGGACGTAATTTGTCTATCCTAATGAATTGAAAAAAGGGGAAGAAATCTAATCTGTACTCGTATAGTTGTCAAATGAACAGTCGGGTAGGTATCATACAAATTACGGTCAGTTAGCAGCTCATGTACGTATCTTTACAGTCCGCTAACTTCTTTGGTAGCAACGCACGCGTGCAGTTTATAAGTAGGTACAAACACATCCTCTACACAGAGAATTGAGGTATCCGAGACATCGACGTATGCGTTTTCTAACCTTACTCAATCACTGCTCTTCACGCGTTATGTATATATGTGTATAATGTACATTGTATATATACACAGTCTATGTAGGTACAAACGCAGTAACGATGATCGTTTTGTAGGCCTCTAAAACCGAGGATCAACAGGTCAGATCCCTTTCTACATGGGATTTCTATTCCATACATTATACGTACACACGAGTATACTGACGTATATAAGTCACGTAGCGATGCTTCAGCTAGCCAGTGACCTGCGCACAAATCCACCTCGTGGTGCATATTTTATTTTCAATTTGTACAAATCCAGGCCAGTTGTTTTCTATTGGATTAGCTACGTGTAAGATATTATTCAAGATGCAATATTCGGGTGCGGAAATTTTTCGAGAAAAAAAAAAAAACAATTTTCATCTCTAGCCAAGTATTTGAAAATCAGGACAAACCAATTCATGTCTCGTCACGAGCCATTCTCTCTGAACTTGGTATCTTTTCGCTCTCTCGTACACGCACACAGGAAGATAAAAACGCTCTCTCTCTCTCTCTCTCTCTCTCTCTCTTTTCCCCTCACATAGCATCTTTTCCATCAGCAATACGTGCATCTCCGTTTATTTACATCTACCTGTCTTCTCGTTTCATCTCTACAACTACTCGTTAACCGGAGCACGCGAATGACGTCAAGGTAGTCAGTCACCTTCGCGAGCCACTTGAAATAGTCACCGTTTTCTTTCATTATTCTTCTTCTTCTTTTTGTTTTGTCTTTTTTTTCTTTCTCTTGTATCCTTTCATCCGAAGTATAATATATATATATGTGAGAATTTCATACGAGTGATTCGCCTTAATGAATGATTATTACCCTGTCCAACTATTTGGATTAAGCAACAATTACAATAAAGTATAGCAGGTACGAGGATTATCTACGCCGTTGATCGATTTGAATTTTAATTGCCGGATATTCTCATAGAGTGTGAGCATTATACGATCACTAAATAGTCGTGTTTGACCAAACGTTTGATTAAGAATGTTCCTTCTTTTTTTTTCCCCCCGATTTATCATTCCTTTTTTTCCTTCTGCATCTTCTACATAGGATCATCGTACACGCTCGCAGTTTTATTTTCTCGCTTTTTCATGTCAACAATTTTTTTCCCCACTCATATAACGTATACCTATAATACACACAGAAGAAACCCAGGTGAATTTTCTGTACGCTAATATATGTATACATGTATGTATATTTGTATATGTATAATGTATGTACAGATCTATAATAAATCTATCCGCGATTAGAGTTCGTACAAACTGACTCGTTGCTTTAGCTAGTCTCGAAAGCCTGCAGCCTGCTAGAAAAGAGCAATTTAACCGCGCGATTATTACCGAGTATAACATCTGACGTTAATCGGTTTGCGCTGAAGCGCGGATGTGTAATAGTTCGTGTGGGCTTGAATATAAAAATATACATCATCTAATTGGCCGTTACACTACTATGTATCTATGAGTGAATATCGATATTAATAAATATAAGCTTAAGAAATATTATCTATGGTGCGTAACATCATTGTATATTTATAACAACGGACATGGACAAATTACGTTACTACAATAGAATAAATTTCATGTGCGTATGATATAGTGATTCGCTAAAGAAAAAAATTCCCCTGCAAATTCAGCGCAATCCGATAAGATTTAGAGATCCCGCTTTTGAGTTTTCGTTTTACAGTGCAATAAAATGTTGTTAAAACTATAAACAATAAAGCCCTCATAGTGAGATTGCTTCAAGTGTTTTTTTTTCTTTAAAAAAAAAACTTCCAAAAATAGATATGATATTAGACCATCCAAGCATTGATAGAGTTGGAACGGAACGCCCCACGCATAATCCGCCCAAATGAATCAAGTAGCAGTCCAGCTGTAGCCTTTCAAAGAATGTGCCGAGCCTCAACCCGGCTAATAATGCCTGCATAGCGACGCACGAATCTCAGCTTGATAGGCACTCGGTATTTGGTTCATCGAGCATCGCTAATGTGCAGAGCGTATTCGTGGGTGTATGAAATACGTAGCTACGAATGTATGGAGGTAGGAGATGAAGCGTAAGTATGTATATATATATATGCATATATACGTATATATATATATATATATATATATATATATATATATATATATATATACACATTATATAGAAATAATCAAACGTTGGTAATAAATAATGGTTTCGCCGAGGCAGCTACCGCCGGTGTCTTATAACTCATCCGAGAGGCCCTCGACCCACGTCTCGTCCTACTGCTCCCGAAGATAGTAATAAATCCGCAAGCGCTGCTATCCGAGGCATTAATTGCATTATAAATTGTCCGTGCCCCCGTATTGAAGAAAAGGCCCCTGCAGAGCACACAATGCCCCCCAAAAAAAGACGCCCCTGATTATGCCCGTATCCACACCGTGCGGACACCAATCGACAACGCGACGGACGAATCAAACTTATTATCTACCGTGCAACGTGTCGTTTTAATTCTCGATCTTACGATTACAATTGGTTAATAATGTCCTCTTATGGCAGTGGACTGCAGGTGAAACCGCTTCTACCGTAACGTTCTCAAGCCCGTAATTATATCATAAAATCAAGTGCCGAAAGAAAATAAACTTATGCACCACGTTTCTCAATTATTAATTATATACGTGTGTGTGTAGGTAGCTTTAACGAATCTATCGCCGGGATAAGCTAATCTCACAAAAAATATACGATTTCAATTATTCCAACCTAAACACCCTCAAGTAAATGTTATACATAAATCATTTCCAATCGCGTTGACTTAAAAGTTGAAAAAAAAAAAATCTCTTTCCAGTGAGTATCCGATGCACGCATTACCATAATTGTTTAGAAAAAATATTGTAAAATATTTATACAACGTTTCAAAAAACCCGGGTGACATTTATGATAAATATTATGAATCTATTAGGAACCGGATTTTAAATCCGAGCGTACAGTTAGAAAGTATTTTTTCGTTCAATTATATATTGATAAAATACATAAGGATATATCATTTACTAAACAAGTTGTGAAAATTTTTTCTCTCAACATTTTCTATATCTATAGGATAAATTCTGAATACAGGTATATTAAAATCAGGTTTTGATATCCAAGCCAAATATCACTGTTGAAAATGAAACATGAATTTGTCAAAATTTTATATATTCTATTAACGTTTCTGCATTCGCTTTGTTAAATTATGGTTATAATATACAATCATACCCAAGCAAGTTACATCACGCTGAATATATATTTGCTGATTTATAGAAAGATAGTAATTGATTAAAACGGTGCTGTCAAACGAGATTTTGTAGAACGTCTGCAGAATTGCAAATAGAGGAAGTAGGATAAAAAAAAAGAAAAGTTGAAACAAGCCAACCGTCAAGAATGAGATTAAAGATTCAAACCTATAAAAATCTGATTACGAATTCGCTGTTGCAGGTTTACGAAGTCTTCCTGCACTCTGATGTATGCGAGGATCATCAACGACAATATATGTATGCAGGGATACAAGTTGCATAAAATATTGTGTATAATATATGCCGTATAGACGGAGAACACAGGGTATAAAGGATAATCCGTTGCGGAGAGTCGGCGCGGCGAGAAGAGGACGAAGAAAATCAAGGAGCGGCTTGTGGGTTCGAGTTGTAACAATTTGCCGGTAGGTAAATATCCCTCGATCCGAATACATAAAATATCCTACCCAACCCACGAGGAGGATAATTGCAAGATGTATCGAGCATTGAGTAATGCAACGCGTTGGTGGCGGTCTTAAAGAGCGGAGCGGCATGCACGCGGTGCACACGTGGTGCGGGTGCGTGAGTATAAGGAGGAATAAGGCTGACGTAAGGATACATTGGCACAGGCGTAATGTGTGGAACGTACGGTTAGGTATCTATGTATAAAAGACATTACAGCAAGCTATCGAGAGTTCGCGAGGCATACGAGCTAAGCTGAATGACATCATAATGCCCGTGTAACCTCGGGGCATGAATTCAGCGAGAAGTTCGCTCGCGAACGTGTGTTCGAGAGTTCATTCGATTAGAAGTTATAGCGCGTGAAGCATACAATAAAAAAATATACGTCCTTTTGGTTTTAAATAGCTCTCTAAAGCTGAAAGGGTGAATGAGATTATATAAAAGCTCTTTTGACATTGGCGCTGCGACATATCGACGCGCAAGACATTTCTACTGATCTATGTTTGCGAGCTCGATTGAGAAGATAAATGAATCGAAAATCGATGTATCCCGAGCGGGAATTTTCACCAGACTCAGGGGGTCGATTATGTAATTTCACTTTTGACATTTCCCACCATCCAAGTAATCTGATTGGTTGACTAAGTTTTACAAACTAAGCACATTGCTTGAATGGCCGTAAATGTGAAAAGTAAAATTATATAATCTAGACCCGTACGAGGTCGTGCCTGATATTAACCTGACCAGGGCCTGATGACAACCTGACGAGGGCCTCAAAATTCACGTCTTGGTAATTGTAAGGAATGCCTGAGGCCGACCTGACCAGGACCACGTCAGGTGCGCCTTAATGAGGCACGCCTGGTTCCAACTTGATCAGGACCTGATCAAATTTCTACCGGGGATACTTTTTGTTTATGTGATTACGATACGATATAAGCACATTGACTAGGTATTCACCAAATTTCGACCCTCGCTCATCAGCTGTAACGGTTTTTCATATCGGAACGTTCGAAAATGTTCAAAAACCTAGGAGAAATAACATTCGCGAGAGTAACTTAGACATACCGAGGATCAGTGATTCTCACCACATCATCATCATCATCCATCGCAAAGTATATTTTTCATGAACTGACCCACCAACCTTATCCTTAATCGATGAGGTTCTGCTCTACATGCTCAACTGACGGGAATGAGGAAGTAGAATACGAATATAAGAATAATATGGGAAGAAAAGTATCCTGTAGGTACCCAATGCTACGTGCGGAAGAGAATCGTGCGATGCGGTAGTGAGAATAAAACGTCACAGGAATATCACCGTTGGCGTTCATGCATGCGGCAGACTCTAGATTCTGCACTTACGAGATACGCTTCTGGTGCTGCACGCGTTGACCATCCAGCATATAAAGGATACGGAGGACCATCCCTCCTCCTCGTCCTCCCCGTCCTCGCCTGCTTCCAAGTCTCTTTTTCTTCCATTACTCTCTTTACTTCGGGCAATATCGTCGAAGAGAAGCTTCTGAGCGACCAGTCGTCCCTCCTCCCTTCGGCTGCAGCATCGCAGACAGCGGGAACTCTGATAAGTTGCGCCATGGCACGGACAAGGATACACGACCGACAGCTCCAACTATCTGGATAAAATGATGAAGTGCTACCGGTACAAACTGCCGACGCTGCCGCATCGCAGGGGCGGCATTATCCTTCTCCACCTCGCTCTTCTTCTTCTTATTCTTCTTCGAGCCTTATTGCCGCGCCCGAAAAACGGCTGAGGAATTTCAACCTCGAGTTACAACGCTCAACGAGAAGAGAAAAACTATTCCCCGCAGATCAAGCTACGCAATAATTTCAACGGTGACGGTTAAAAAACACCTCATACAATAACAATTCATCTACTCTTCAACACTCGCGACGACCTTCAAATCGTTCTCTACCATATAATTGTACCTATAATTGAAGAGAAGGGTCGGAGCTCCGCGTGGAACGTGGATGAAGAACAAATGGGGCATGGTCGGATTACTACGGATTTTGACACTCACCATTTTGAAGTTTACTTTTGGATACGCGCAGGTGTTCGATTATAGATGTTAGAGGTCGACGACCGCTGCTACTTGTTCCACCCCCGCTGCTCCCAGGGGAGTCTCGCTCCGAACCGTCCGCCAGGTTGTCACGGTTCTGGAAAAGTAAAATGAAATTTCTCGTTTCATCAATGGACCATACTTCACGGACACGACTAACAACGAGGATGAAGTTAGTAACGTTATCGTAACGACGCGTACTGAGAAAAAATCGTTTCGCACTTCGCAACTTTCGGAATATCTGAAATTTAGTAAACGATGATAAACAAAATATACTCTTATTTTGAAAAACGGACTCCTTGAAAGTCATTCTAAAATTGCGCAACAATGATTTGTCCCAGATCTTTCGTTACGTTAACGTTACAAATTTCAGCCTCGTGATTCGCAAGCGTTCAATTTTCTCTGATCGCCCTGCATATGCCGAAATAATTATAATTACGAAATGAATTAATCGATCTCGAAAAGTTGTGAGTATATTTTTCAAGCTCGATATCGACCTGAAATCTTTATTGTTATTTGTATTGTTATTAACGGGTTATATATAACTAGTCAAGAGGCCGAAGAAATCGATTTTTCAAATATTTCTCATCCAGAAATTTCAATTTATTAATACAAAAATTTATACACATATTGGGGTAACATTGAACTTCATTCTGATATTTTTTATTTGTAAGACTCATGATTTTTAAAGCGGCTATAGCCGATTTCCGCAAGCACCTCTAAAACAAGGCGTCTTATGGTGAGATATCTCTAGACTAGATCATCCGAAATGAAGAAACAAACAATATTTAGCTACTATAAGGTATTACCTAGTCTTTGATCGAAGGAATGAGCAAAATATTAATTTTTAACAAAAAACAGAGTCTTCTCAAAAAAAAAATTCGTTTTTTCATAAAAATTTTCGCCTTAATTTGTCATAAAATGCACAATATTTACCAACGAGAAAAAACCTTCGATCAAGGACTGAAAAATATATTCATAAAGCTGGTGTCAAAATTTGAGACCGATCGGTTCAGCCGTTTTCAAGAAATCTTGTTCACCGACTTTGAAAACATGGTTTTGAGAAAAACGCGCGCAAAGTTTCAAAAGCACTTTCAAACACTCCGAGGCGTTTTTCCAAACGTGCGCTTAACTTGGAGAATATTTTCTCGGATCGACATGAAATTTTCTGTGCATATACTCGAATCCATAATACATCCGTTACAAAAATGAAATTAAAAAAACATCTGTTTTAAAAAAATCCCAACTAATCGTAAGTATGATAATACCCTTAATGATCCATCGATCCTCGATATAACGTATTCGAATATACGGTCGATCCTGACGCGAAGATGAAATTGAATTTCCTGCCTAGAAGCCGATATGTACCCGTGTCACGTATACCGTAACGTTTATCCGAACACGCGGTTACACGGTCTGTCTCTAACCTAGTAGAGCATCGCTTGGCCGAGGAACCCGAAGGCCGCTGCAGCTACCCAACGCACCGCCAGCGCGTCCGCAGCTCGTATAATGCGTGCGTGGCGATAGATAATTTTCCAAGACACCTCCACGGGTAATTACAGCAAATTATACCAACCGATTATGTGCATATTTCACCCGAATAGCTGTAATAAACTTTAGGATTACGCGATTCACGGTTCAGAGGCTCAAGTGACCCGAGATATGAATACGAAATTATATGCGAATCGGCGATACGTCTACCGGGCTTTAACTACTTACGCCGCGGTACATCAATTACATAATACAAATATGTATATATATATATATTTAAAATATTCTACAATTATTCGGAACTTAATTGATCGCCGATAAAACTTCTCCCTACAATAGCTAATTTTCAACTCGTTCTTTACCACGGTACAAGTCAACGGAAGCACACAAGTTACATCATCGTCAAGAAAATCGAAAGTATACGATCCCAATATTTCTTCTTCCAATTTTTTTCACCTCGTCTCCTCGACGCGAAGAATTCAATTTCACACAATACCGAAGACGGATGGCCGTGCACGTACCGCGAGATAGGTTATACGTACATGTATAACGTTAAGGTGAGTCGGACGAACGAACGGCAGATATATAATTAGAGAGTATAAATCTATACGCTGCGAGCTAGCGGTATATGTATAGTATGTACGCGAGAAGATGCACACAGAAATTGTTATTTATAAGTTTCTATTCACTGCGGGCTAAAAAACAAAACAAATTTATCAGCATACGAGATTGACAAACGGATCGTATACCTCGCCACAACCACGGCTGTCACGATAACACCGAGAACGAACTACCGACCGCAACCCCTACTGTACGTAATAATCGTCAAATGCAAGATTATTGAACGAGAGACGAATTCGTCGTGGTTACTAAACGAATTCTGCGAAGAGGAAACAACACTAGGTTTTCAATATATCGTCGAGCAAGAAAAGGTGAAAATAGAAAATAAGGTTCTTATCCAAGGGATTTGATGTACACCTGATTTCAGGATTACAAAGGTTTCAGGAATTTCAATAGATTTATAAAGATTTTAATGATTTCAGACAATTTCAAAAGATCACAAAAGACCTCGTGGGGTTTCGAAAGATTTCAAAAAATTTCAAAAGATTTCAAGAAATTTCACACGTGATTAATCCCTCGTTCTTGTCTAATTAGATAATTGGATACAAGCCGATTCTGAAATTGAAGCTTATAACTTCGACAACTGTATTTTTCAGGAATTTATCAAGGTACGCTTGTCTTGACTTGAGGAATTTGTCCTGGAATTGTAACAGAATCAACGGTACGACATCGAAGACTCTCCGTATTCGCCGTGGTATAGGAGTAGGTACAACTTAACCTAACCAAACCTAAACTGACGTAAGCCAAACCGAACGAACGAACGACTCTACGAAAAAGAAAGGTGCGAATTATGGGGGGATCGGATCGATTTCCTGTAACACGTAGCGATGTCGTCCAAGGAAGCTTATCGTCTCCTTGCGAGGTCCACCAGCATTGCACTGATTACAGACTGTTATACAGCGTGATGTTAACGTTTAGAATCGTCGGGATTACAAGCACAGCACGAGTATAACGCTACATCTAATACTCGACGAGGCGGTGATCGTGGACTGCAGGATGCTGCAAACCCATACGAACGTGGGCCGCACACTGCAAGACCCCGTTAATAGAATACTTCAATCCATTTCCGAGAGGTCGTTAAGCGGCGTCATTAACGTCGATTACACGCCGCTATACGTATAGGTGACAGATTTTCAATCGAACCGCAACAAGAGTTGGTCATGTCATTGGACGGACATCCCTGCAGCACGCGGATGTCGGAACCAAGGGTTTATCGACTCTGCCGAGGTCATAGAGCTGTAATTACAAACACCATCCAAGAGCCCATCGAGATAGGGTTCAACTCTACGAGGAACGGAGAAAAAGCCAAGCGGCAAAACTGCATCTAGAAGGTATGCTGAAAAAATAACGAGAAATTTCACGTCTTTGGAAATCATTTTAATCACTCGTCTACAACAATGTCGTATCCCCTTCAAAACAGTCCCGATTATGCTTATACCGGTAAGATTTCCGTCGAAATGTCGTCGAATAAGAATCTAAAAAAATCACACACAGAAATATTCTCGACAAGTGGCAGAAAGTTTGCACAAAGTTTAAACTAATTCTGAGAGCGTCAGGCTTTTGGTCAGATCAATCCGACGTGGAATACCTCATATTCCAACTTTACAGCAGCATTAGGATGTGACCAGTTGACTTGTTCAAAGTTGGTCCGTTGGGACAAATCAGTACCTAGTATGAAAAGCATGCCGAACATTTAAAAAAAATTCCAAATTCCAAAGAGTCCTGAATTGCACGCAGCAACGGTTAATGATTTCAACTTTCAACCACTTCTCCGTCTCGAATGACCATAACTAGATATCCGCGGAGTGATCTTTGACCGGTGACCGTTCACCACTGTAAGTTGCACCGCCGGGTCACGTGGAGAGTTAGCTGGGTCGAGGACATCCGGTGCTGGAGGTATAAATAAATACACACATATAATGCCTACCGCAGAGCGACGCGCGAATAGAGTATAGGTTTGAAGAAACTCCATAGGCATAATAACGTGTATGTATATGTATAGCGTGATATGGTGTATATATCCTTTCATGGCGGCTGCGTATAATATACCTATGTTACACTGCGAACTAGTAGCAATTAAAATATCTGCTAATTATGACATGTGCTTACTCGGCACGGGGCAAGGTAGTTACTAATTATTTATGCGCAATTACACATGTGCATCGCGCATTTTCATTTGCGTGCGTGCATGTGTGTGTATGCGCAAAACTATTGTAACTGCATTAGCATACTATAAAATGCGTACAATAAAAGCAATTTCAACCAATTTATGCAAGTGTGAATATACACGTAGTGGATTGAAATTTAACGACGCTTCACGCGTAATTATTACGTGTATACGGTAGAATTATGTACATATATATATATATATATATATATATATATGAATACATGAGACAATTTTACGATGAGTAATAAATTGCGCTTTCGACACACAAAGTGGCGAGCTGGTACCAATTTATTAATTAGCCAGTTGAACGATTTTTTATGTATACATTTGTGTATTGATTAATTGAACTAAACAATATGTCGTCTAGTCGTACCAGAACAAAATAAAGAGAGAGGGAGAGATGGAACGCAATCGTTCAACGATTCTCTTTATCAAACTTTCACTCTCTTTACGTTCAGTTAATATTCACGACTGGAAAATCCAAGCATCGAGTTCCTTCGATTCGATCAAGCCGAGTACAGGAATGTGTAACGTAATATAATATAATGTAATATAATGTAATGGCGATCAGAGAGAAGAGTAGAGAAAAGCAAAGGAAGTCAGGGCTGAATGTACCATAAAAAAGGAAACAAGTCGATGGGTGAGGAAAAACGATGCCAATATCGGCGATCCGCGGTTGCTCGCGGTAATGAGACGATTGGTCACACCTGCGCAGGCACAGAGCTATGCAGGTTACTTCCCCGGTTCGTTCGCGAGTTAGCGCAAATAGGCATAAGTATTATAGATGCACGTGTGTACAACAATATCGTAAGGTGGCTACTACATGCCTAGTTTATACCGCCGCGCCTCTCACCCGACACGATCGACCCGATTCACCTGGAACTATACTATACTATGATATACTCGACGTACTTGCCTACATACAACAATATTTCTACATGCAAGTATACCGATATTCGCGATTACCGCGGCTGCACCATATAAGGGGTTATGCCTGGTCAGGAGACCGAAAATAAGCGATTTTTCAAGGTATTTTCATCAAGAGACACTCCAGTTTATTAATGTAAAAACGTATATGCGTATTGGAGTAGCATTAAACTTCATTATGATACTTTTCATTCGTAAAGATAGTGATTTTTAGAGCTGCTATGGCAACTGTACAAAAAGGCGTCTTGCGGTGAGCAAGTTATATGTGGACTGGATCATCCACCACTGGATCAGTGAGAAAACAAAAAGGGTTTAGTTAATATAAGGTATTATCTGCTCTTTGATCGAAGGAATAAGTGAAATATTAATTTTCAACAAAACGACGGCGTCTCAAAAAAAAAAAAAAACAATCGATTTCCCATAAAAATTTTCGCCATAGTTTAGTGATAAAATGGAAAACATTTATCAGCGAGAAACAACCTTCAATCAAGCACTGAAAATATGTTCACAAAGCTCGTGTAAAAATTTGAGCCGATCCTTAAAAAATACCTCAATAATTTTTTTTAGATTTTTAGAACTCATTGTTGAAGCAGGATATCGCTTTTTTGGAGCTGGGGTGAATTTCACCCCGTGTGGCCGTTACGCGATTCAACCAAAGTGTGACCAATCAGGCTTGATGATTTAACACGCGGATGCACCAAAGTTCAATCTGTCATACACCGACTGGAAGAATCGTTAAGCGATCAGGGATCGTGCCGCAACGTAAGGTGAATTTTAATTAGCAAAAATAATAATTGCGAATGATGATGCACTCGAGAAAAGCCATCCGCAATATCGACGTAAAATACAGAATTTGACGGGTATTGGCTGCACCATGTCGTCACGTATTGTTGGCACATTTCTTCTTCTTCCTCTTCTTCTTCTCCTTCCGACAAAAACACGTACCGACATACATACACGTGGCGTGGCGCATGTATGTACGTTTCAAAGAACCAGATGTCGGTAATTAACGAGAGGTACCCATTGACGGGTAAGCCTGGACGACGTCTCTGCGTGTCTGATTCTGAGTAGAAAAAGCAAGGCTCAATTACAGCTACTGTTTCTAATAAGTCTCTATTGATGCGGTTCGAGTAGGCACCGCAATATCGACGCTGCAACAACAGTTCCAGGAGCAGTGGCTACACGGTCCACGTGTTCGTTACAGTAACGGTTACGATGTTACGAGGTGAGCTCCGTGGTGTTACTGCCATGGTTACTGGCCGCGAGCGTATAATACCGGCAATTAGATCCTATTCAAAAGCGGCAAAGTCAAGGCTCTTGGCGCTTGCACAATGAAAATTTCTCCGATAAATACATCTTGGCTAGTGCGCGGTTGTATAATGGTGGTCACAAGTATGACCGACCATAATGCTTTTGATTATTACGGGCTCCTAAGTCCTGCCGCCGCAAGAGTCAGCGATATTATATTTTCTTCCGCAACGTTTTATTCACCGCTAATCGTAAGTCTCCAAACATCATCTCATTCACCGGGCCTCCTGGTTTGTTCGGAGATGATCGTGATATGATAAATTAGCTCGCGTACGGTCGTAAATTAAAACGATCTCCGGGCTTCGACAGTTTCATTTCGTTCGTGTTGATTATACCTCTGATTATGCAACATTCAACTTTCAGGTAAAAAATTCAAGATATGCTGCAGACGCTGCCACGTTAATCTCAAAATAACTCGACTACGTTCCAGACGCATCGATGACTTTCTCCTCCCAATTACGCATTCGATCATCCAAAGATATTTAAATTTTTAATTTCTGATATACATACAAAGACATATGTACACAGTTATGTACAAAGTGTTTTTCGGATCAAACGTTATCTCAGCGTCATTTTCTTAAAAAAAAAAAAAAAAAAACTCCTAAAAATAGGTATAATTTCAGACCCTCCAAGCTGTAACTCCTCATTAAATAAAAGGGCACAATGCACAATTAAATGGCTAGCTAAACGATACGAGGAGGCAAAGATATAAGAAAGAGAATATGGAACACGGGCCGAACGATCATATGGGAGGATGGGTTACATCTCTTAGAAATATGATGTTCCAATCAAGTTCCAGCGATGCTGAGCACTAATCACTACCACGCCAGATGCTGGTTGAAACAGTAAAGATTTGTTGATTATTATGAAATCATTAGCCGGTAGGTGGTCCAGCGATTAGTCCGAAACGTGTACGCGGCAGCGCTCTTGTGCCTCGTGTATATAATTAAGGACAGATTACTCTAATACCAAATCGACGAACACACATCCTGCACCTTGAACTTTGCATGCCGAAGAATGCCCGTTAAGTACCATTTAAAATCAGAAAGGATTTTTCTTTCCGACTCATCGAGTCTGCTGAAGCTGGTCAAGGATGCGAATAGAAAGAGGAATAAGATATCGGTGCAAGAGTTAAGAATTGTTTCTCTTACTCCTGCACAAGAACAACAGCTTGAGATAAGGCGAGGATATAACGCAACGGTTTTAGGCACGTAGAATCAACCGCGTGACTTTGCTCTACGTATAAGCATGGATAACACGTTTCATTGAATACTTTACATGAGTGTCAAAATGTCAGAGCTGCACACGCTTGGCTAGTTCGCGGAAATATGCAAGTTTATCAGCGCCATACGGAGGGATAGACTCGCGGACATTCTCTCATAAATAATAACACTTTAGCTGTTTTAACCACGCATAGTATACTCATTGCCTCGAGCCTCATTCGTGCTTGAAACCATTCGGATACAGAATGCAACATGCAAGGTAAACGGATTGTTCGCGAGTAATTGACAGTTCCAAGATGGCAAAGAAATATTTCAAGAACGTTTCAAGTCCATTAGTTCAATTCCCTTTAGCTTGCTAGTTCAATTTCTCTTCAGAAATGAAGCACAGTTTCTATTGTTCCCCAATTGACCAACAATACTGAAGAATTAACTTCGCGTAAAGTGAGCTAATTTCTTGAGCTCTTGTACATTCATGGTGTCCGGTAAAAAATCCGTAACCAATTCAAGGACATTTCCAGGACCCCAGGGACTTTCAGGAGCACTGGATGCCATGTAGGTACATGGTTGCCACTGAATCGGTTCAAACGCCATTCTTCAAACACGATAAGTTACGTACGACCTGGTGTTACGATATAGTATACCTACCTATCTGCCTATGTATCGTTTAATTTTTCCTCTCTCGTTTTACTCAATGGTTTCTGTTAAACAGCTGCTCCTGGATACACTCGCGCGGTTGGGTGGAAGTCATACGACTATCCGTATAGGTATGCAACGCCGGTATAAGGGTGGCGAGACCATTAACTCTCTACGGATTCTATTCACAGCCCAGCACATTAATCAAACCACTCTCCACGATCTGTACGACTTATTTGTACCTACTATTGGTGCTGCTGCTGCCGCTGACTTCCACGGCTACCGTGGTTGAGATTCACTCGTGGATACAGTGCAAAGAAAATGAACGCTTGTTTTCGAAATCCGAATATATGTACAACGTTGAAGTCATGGAGACTACAAAAGGAGACCAAACTCAAGTGGGACTTCTCACAGTAATTATACACGTTAGGTTTATTTTTTATACCACCAACGTAGTTAATTTTCCTTTTGCGCCGAAGTGTCATTGGTTGCAGGGATCATCTTCCAATGAGATATTATTGGTACTCAAATTCCTAGCTCCACTGTCTTCGGTGTGTACGGAACGCTAGTGCCATCTTGTTTTAGGCAGATATTTGTTTCCATGGAGTTTGGTCTCCTAGCATGGTTAAAATGTCATAAAGTGATTGTAACTTTTGCCGGGCTTCTGTGTATGTGAATTCAGACAAGCTGTCTGCACGTTCGTGATTGGAAAATGACGCTATCCAACATTGACGAAGATAATACAATCGTCGCTGAATCGCACTGATCCAGGAAGCCAGGAAGTCGTCGATCTGCGGTGTATTTACGTAAGATCTGAGAGAAATTGATAGAAATAAAGAGAGATGATGCCGCCTAATGTCTGTTCAGCTCAAGTCCACGTGGAGAGAAGGTATATGAAAGCGGCTAAGCTTTGGTCCACATTAATTAACCCGCTCCTCCTAATTGTGCGTCTTATTTATAACATGCTGCGGCCATTTGTCGGTCAGTCCGATCTCTACCCCGAGCTACCATTTCGTATTACCTTTAATGCTGCTGCGGTTGTTTATGTTTAGCGGCTATTATCTGGTCCCGATGCCATGGACGGCGTTTTTATTTATTCCGTTGAACCGAGACGTGCGTATATCAGAAGAAGAGAGAGACTCCAGCAGGGATTCAGCTAGCTCCAGAAGTCCGGAGCATGCAACCTCCCGCCGAGTTGGCCAATCTCGGAATTCAAACCGATCCATCATATCGTCTATATACCTCTACCTGCAGCTTCATTTTCTCTTAACGCTGATCAAGCCGCGTTCGTTACCGTGCTACCGTGCACGCCTAAGCTTTTTCTTTTTCAAAGCTTCGACGTGCACCTGATCGGAAAGTGCTATTAAGGGCTTATACCCAGTCGGGATTTTTATATTAATCAATTGAAATGTCTCTTCATGAAAAATCCTCGAATATCGCTTTTTTCCGGCCGCCTGACTGGGTATAACCCCTTAAAGTCTTGTACAAACCGAAACCGAAAAATCTGAATTGAATTGAATGACCAGATTTCAGCAATCGTTATACACAGTTCAACGAGACACCGCATCCTACGAATTCGTATAAATATTTCTAGAACCTGATCCGCAGATTTCTCTGTTATCACATCTCACCGTCCACCAAATCTCTATCTTCAAATGAATAGACGCTGAAACTACAGTGTCATACAGGCGCTAAGAAAGAGGTTAAATTTTCTCACTAGTTAGCTAGAATCTCGATCCCTCAAGCATCTGGAGCGTCAAGTAACTCACAGGTACGTACCTGTAAGTTAATCCGGAATATTCCAGTGCTCGGTTGAAGAAATAAAAAAAAAAAGAAATGAGAAAAAAAAGTGACGAGCCGTATGGGAGCGAAGAGCGAGCGAAGAGGATAGATAGGATGCAGTGGGCAGGCATCAGGGTCAGCCCTGATGAACCGGCCACGTGAATTACTAATTAGACTCGGTGGCAATTAGTAATTACGGTAGCCCTCCGCTCCTTGGCCTCCCGGCCTCCCGGCACCAATCAGGTGCGCCACGGGAGGGAGGGAGGGAGGGGGGGCGGAGGCGCCTCGAGTCGAGCACGGTGTTATCATAAGTCGGGTTTTTCATTGATGGCGAGGTTTGCCCCGTCGCCGCTGAAAGAGGGGAACCGGTCTTATAACACGGGGGCTGAACATTTCTCCGTGCGGCAAGGGCAACGACGGTATAGCTGGAGGTATAAGGTGGGTACAAGTCGGGGAACGAGCCGCTACCGGTCTGCCTCGTACACGCTGCCGCGGAAGCCAATTAAAATGCTAAATATTTAATGCAAACGAGCCATTTTTTGCAATTTTATATTTTAATAAACGGCGTGTTTACAAGCGATCGAGACTGTATTGTAATACGTATATGTATATTCGGTATCTCAGGCTCCGATTTTATTATCATCGTTTTCAACGTCAACATTTTTCATTTTCTTTTTCTTTCTTTTTTGTTACGCGGTGTCTAGCGTCAGTGACACGTCAGATTCCATATATATATATACACACATATATGTGCATGTATCAATGAACACTCCAATTTTATGAAACTAACGGAAGATTAGGATCAGCCATTCTTTCGAAACATGAAGGTAAGAACATCAGTCTGAGGGTATTGACTGTTTTTAAAAAAGAAAAGTTCGAAATTTTGTCTTAGTTGTTCCGAAAATTCGAGTATAATTCCCAAGCGTGGATGATACATTTTACACGTACGTAATAATATAAAAATATATCTGCACGGTAATAACGCGGGATGCAAAACTGAATAAAAGTGATAAATAAAAATCGGGCGAAAGGACGGCAGCAAAAAAAAGGTACTAAAAAAAAATTGAAAATGAATGAAAAAAAAAAATGAATAAATAAAAACAAACTAAAAAATGGCGGTTATTTCAGGGTGCAACAAATGGAGCGGAGGAGAAAGATAGCTCGAGGTGATGCATTGCGGTAAAAGGCGTAAATCAAGCAGCGGCGACTGATTCCAGTGGTTCCAGCCCACGCCTCGCGTTATATCAGGCGAACCGGCATATTTATTACGACCCATACTGGCTAGATTGGAACAGCTACGGAGTACAATTCCCTCTTCTGATCCGCTCTGCGGGCTCGGTTCTCTCTTCCTATACGCCGCATAACGCCGCGGTTTAATCGTAAGCCGAGGCTGCCTAGTGGACCAAGAAGTAAAGATTCCGCATCGGGCAGCATGCAGATATCACATACGATCCGTGATCCATGGCCGGATTCACGGTATAAGTATGACTATAACGCATATCCCTTGCATTGATAACAGTTATTCGCCTACTACACGGCCTCTCGATACGCAGGAAGAAGAAGAAAAAGAAAAAGCAGGAGGATGATCAATCGCATCGGGAGACCCGTTTGTCGCGAAAAGAGAAAAGACATTCGCGTTTCCATCTATGGATAATTTATTACATAAATCATCAGAAAAATCCGAACACAGAGGTAACTAAGCACAATAATTATTAGATGCTCTTTGAAAGGTGCTTAATCTAAGTGGAACGAATTTTATCTTTGTTTTATTACAGACAAGTGTGTGAATTGAATTTTAATATTAGCGATTGAAGTAAAGAAGGAAGAAAAAAGAAAATAATAATGCAAAGCATCGTTTTATTTTGCTGTCTAACTTTTTTCCATACGATGCAAAATGTCAGATGTAACGATAACATATTGTATAATATAGTATATACACGTAATTCGTTTATTTTATACATACCAGTCTGCCTAATCGCTGAACCGTATAGACTGACACGATTCAAATTAAAATCGTGTATCAGCCGATATGTTATATACGTAAGGTGCGATATGCGCACGCAAATCCTTGACACTTGGTTTACGTTCGTGAGTTATAATATACATATACGTAAGATTTTGATATCAATAACAATTATAGACAGAGGAAGAAGAAAAACACACACACGCACATCTGACACACAAAGCCAAATTCCAAACGACGAGGATGACTAATATCGGATTACTTCCTTACACAGTCTGTAAGAGTTTAAAATGTCGCGCAAGCTTCGAACTCGTTTCAGGGCAATTATAATCCCCGTTTGTATTATACCTACACTCGACATGTTTTACAGGTAAAAGTTTAGAACGCTTCGGGTCACTCGCACCACTCGACTCGACTTATCGGCTTTTTTGATAACTTATCAAGTATCCTCAATACACATACGTACACCAATACACGCGTCTACGGGTTAGAAATGGTGTCAAACACTCCGCAAACAAACGGGGATAAAAATTCCCGCTACCTACTATTGCATTCTTCGATCAGTCCAAACTCGAAGTTTGTATACTTCGTATACCTGCACAATATTATACATGATATAATAACCCGATCGATCAGATCGAGAGAACTCGCAGTGAACGGCAATTATTTATTATTTATCATTATTATTTCAAGTGCACTATATCGGCAGCATTGTTTTCTTTTTCTTTCTTTTTGTCGCTTCTGGCTTTTGAGAAAGAAAAATGGGGAAGGGGGGAGATTTTCATGTTTTCGTAGCCGCGTACCGAGTGAGCTCGAACTTGTAACGCGTACACATAGACGTAGGGATCAAGGAAAAGGAAGATCTGAGGGTTTATAAGAGCGGCGCAAATGCGTGTGAAGAAAAATGAGACGGATGAAACGAGAGGGCGCAGAGGGAAGGGCGAGTGAGTTGCGCAATTCGAGTCGGTGACGAGCACTGTTCGAGATAACGAATTGATTGGATGGATTTAATCGTAAAATAGAGGACATGCGAGACACGTGCGTGCAGGTATTCCGGCCTCGACGAGA
This sequence comes from Neodiprion lecontei, assembly GCF_021901455.1. Lineage (NCBI taxonomy): Eukaryota > Metazoa > Arthropoda > Insecta > Hymenoptera > Diprionidae > Neodiprion > Neodiprion lecontei. The sequence continues at coordinate 1,358,962 of NC_060263.1, read as the reverse complement.
AAGAAAGACAGAGAGAGAAAGAGAGAGAGAGAGGGAGAGAGAGAGAGAGAGGGGGCGAGAGCCTTATAGCTCCATTGCCCGAGTAATGAGATACTCCTGGAAATAAACCCGTGCATAGATACACGTGCATAAAAAATAGTCAAAGTAGAAGAAAGACAAAAACAAAATAACAAAAAAAAAAAAAAAACGGATCGCTATATCGTGTCTTTATAAATTGTTCGATATAAAATTTTTGGTGGATAAGATTGAATAAATGAAACTTGAGGAATACAATTCATGTACAAAAATAAGAAAGAATTTTCCCGCAAATCATTCTGGCTAAAAGTATGATTTGCAATTTTTCGAACCAATCGAATTTTCAACCTACCACTTTTTCGTGTTGTGATTAAGATTGATAGATCTAACTGTGATGATACTGATTACCGAATGATTTGTAAAACAATGTCGATTCGTAAGATAGGCTGTATGAAAATACGAATGAGAAATTCACCTATTCGATGGATCGAATTGAGTTTCTTTTTGAGTTTATTTGTAGGTTTTGACCCACAATCTTTGCTTATAACCCCAGAAGTGCTAAACCGATTTTGATTCTTGTTTTTTTATGGATAACTCCGACGCTTCGCCAGGTCTTGGACTATATTTGTTTACATGAAGATCAACAGTTTTGAAGATACAACGGTATTCGTGAGCCAAGTGAGAAGGGAGTTACAAACTTTTGCTAACGCTCATGAAACTCTCGAATATAGAGATTGGGTGAAATTAGGTTAGGTTACTTTAGGTCAGGTCACATATCACGATATTCCGTAGTCATCTACAACAATATTTTCGGTGAAATGATAATTATTGCAAGTACAAGTTTCAGGTTAACGCGTACTTGTAATAATTAAATACAATATCAGCTGCGCATAATATTCGTAGAGCATAGTGATTAGGAATTAAAATTTGACACCTAGAGAACCCAGACTGAAAATTCGCGTTAACCGGTGTTACATGATGATTTTTAAGATTAGGTACGCTACTCTCGAAGGGCCTGGAATTACTACAGTAAGAGTGGGGGATGAAAATAGAAATCGTTAAGTGTATAAAGTGCGGGGTATGCAGACAGACAGAGAGAGAGAGAGAGAGAGAGGCGCAGCCTGCGCCGAGTCGGTAGTCCGGCGTTATTTCGGGAGAGGTCATAGGCTGGGGTCACTCAGCTATCGGCCTGGTCAGCCTCCTACGAATTCTGGCCTCCTGCCAGGGGCTCCGGCCACCACCCACGCCTCGCCGAGCCGCGACCGAATGATCCCTGATATATGCAGCCGGTCAACTATTCAGAACGGTGTGTGAGGAAAGAAATGGCGAGAATCTCTCTTTCGCGAATTTGGCATTCGCCGGAAGAGAAGACATGTTTTATAACTGCGATGAAAAGGAATTGAATTTCATAAGATCAACGGTTACAACGGTTACACGCAGGTTTGCGATAAAGAAATATTTAGTCTCGGATGCATGGGATGTTTTTGGCGAATGTTATGTTTTCGAGTATGCTGAATCCAAAAATCACTTCCCAGTTTCGGTGAGTAAAAATCTATAAGAAACGGTATGAAAAAAACGTGTGCAGTTTTTTGGTTCCAGACCTGCGTTAGTAATCTGTAGAATATAAGTTTAAAAATGGGTCCCGGAGTAAGGAAAGAAGAGAGGAAAAGAAGAGATTGTGCCCTGTTCTCAAAAAGAAACGCCACCACCGATGGGTTGTAGGTATAATAATATAAGCACAGGCAGGGCGTACCTACAGAACGTGCCTTTGATCTTTGACAAGTGAGATGAATACCTACGATTCCTGTACCGCACCTACATGTATAACCTGTCTACCTTACGTATACGTGTTAGTTATTTTCGCACACTATGGGCGTTACGGTATAAGTACAGAGCGTAGTGATTAATTATTCGGTATACGTCGACTACGGTGAGGAATAAATAATGTAGAGAGAAGCCTCGGAAATGTAGGTCTGATCAAAAGTAAAAATCAATTTTTCGTCAACGTTTCGACCCTTGGTGCGAGCCCGCCTGAGAACATGTAATTATTCAAACATTTACAGCATAAGCAAAAGAAAATTTCAACGAACATTCTCAAATGGTATTATTAAACCATCAGAAATGCCGTCTCCTTTTTTATTTACTATCGTTTGCGTATTCGTTGAGATTTTCTTTTTACAAATAAATTTTGAAAGTTTTCTTTCTGCACATAAGCTTCGAGGTCACGATGATTTTTACATAGGAACAAATGATGTTATAGGTTTCAATTTTCACGATGATGGTACAAAGTTCGTAAGATTAATGCAGCGAAGCATTTTCTTTTCCTTGTTTGTGAAGAATCGTTATACAACTAACTAGACTCTTTCGAGGTCGTTTTGAAAACGGAAACTAGTGATTTCTCATAACATCGCTAACTTCAACACAGTGAATTTTTATTATCGGTCACAAGTCCGCGTTTAACATTATATTGATTTTTCATAACTGGAACAATTAAGATTGAAGAATTTATCATCATTTTCTCGAGCAAGTTTTTTGCGCTTCGCACACCAAAATTTATACAGATATTAATATTGTAAACAAAAAAAAAAAAATTCCAACCGCACTGTCATAATATATACAAATTTATATATATATATATATATATACACACACACACACACACAAACAATGCATCATGTATGTAACAACGTTTGGTCGAAGTTTGCGCAAAGCAAAGTCAAAGGTAGGTATCGGTGTCGCTTTGGCAAATAGCCATGCAGTGGTGGAAAAGGAGGAGGGTGCAGAGGATGAAGGCGAGAGAGGGAGAGACTAAAATGAGCTGAAGATGAAAGAGAGAGAGAGAGAGAGAGAGAGAAGCGTGGGTGACTACGAGCTGACCCGACCTCTCCTCTCTTCTCCCTTTCCGCTCAAAATAGCCCAAACGCCGCCGGAGAAGACGGTTTTCCTTTGACGTCACGATCGTATATGCTAACTATCCGCAAAAACTCCGGCATGCGGGTTAAATTGGGCATTATCATCAACGTTTTGCTAAGGTTGTCAATGAAAACAAACAATCCCTGCGTGGCAAACGAAGGGACAATTTCTTACATCCGCTACTCGATTATCTTTGATATAATTCTGCATTTGCATAATTGCGTTATAAACAAGAGGCTGAATTTAGTAATGTTATCGTAACGGAACATCGAGAAGAAAAATATCATTACTGTGGAATTTTATAACGAAGTTCTAGGAGTTGGATTTTCAAAATATGAGTACGTTTTGTTCGTTATGGCTTGACTAAATTTCGAACGATCGTAAAGATGGGAAGTGACGATTTCTTCCCTAAGCATGCATCGTGATAGTAACGTTACTAATTTCAACCTCATTCATAGATTTCAGTTTCTAATTCTTATCTTGCTAGATGAATATAAATTGATGAAAGAAAGCAACGGTTGCATCATTTCCATCAGTTGTTTCTATACACACGTTATGCATGTAGGGCATTTTGTAATTTTTTTAAAATTTTGTTTATACGAAGAATAAAAGACAGGATGTGAATTTCGATAAACCGAAACGAAAATAACCGGATATAACGTAGAATCTTCAACTTCGTCGATGTGTGTTATAGGTGGAAATATACGATGGTATATGTACAAGAAAATATCGTTGACAGTGCAGGCAGCACGAGAATATCGAAAGTCCCGAGGTGCGTTGCACTTGCACTGAATAGGCGAGCATTGCAAATATAAATGGCAAACTTGGTACATGTAGGTGCATGTGTATGTGTATATACATATATATATATGTATTCCTATACCTAGGAAAAATGTTGAAAAGTGGAAATCTTGTCGCGTGCGGCTCTTGGGTATTTAACAACCATCGGATAGGTAATATAGGTATATAGGTATGCGAGTCCGTAAGAAGCTGACGTATTAGGAATTGACTAATTGACTCGGTCTCCTGTCGCAATACCCGCGCGTCTGTAACCTTATACAACGTAAGACATGCGTGCGCATGTACATATATGCGGTAATCCGCACTGTAACCCCGCAATACGCGTTTTAATACGGTGGGTGGAAAACTCTTTCCATTGCACAATCCGCGCGGTGTGTATAATAATTAATGTGTAATTAAAACAACACTATATTTGAAATAACCTGCGTTCGCTTTTTTTCTTCTATTTCTCTCAAGTTTTATCAAGCGTATTAAATCAGTTGGCGCAAATTTCAATAGGTGCGTGAAACTTGTGAACGATTTGTTGTTAGTTTAGAACGAAATCAAGAAACAGAAGATGAAGAAGAAGAAGGAAAGGAAAAAGAAGAATCAACTGTCCATCGTCTTGGCAAAAATTCTAGCAGTGTCGCAAAGCTTGATAAAAAGAAAACTCGAGGCAATCGTACAGAGAGAAAGAAATAGTTTGTTTCATCGTTAGAGTAAAAATTCCAGTCTTATTTTCAAAATTCCCCAAGTCTTTTCCGCTGTAGTAAATTCCCTGAATTTTCCCGGTTTTCCAGGTTTCTCCCCGTGCGTACGAGCCTTACCATGTAACGGATAAATTCCTGGCTCACCGGGATCCATTAGAAACGCGTCGCCTCGCTGCACGCGAAGAAGTTGAGAAGATCGAGGAGCATGAGCGGATGAAGGAAAAGGAAAAGAATAAGAAGAGGATGAGGAAAAGGAGGAAAGAGGAGAGGTCGTCGAGTCCGAGTCCCTCAAAGGCCTCGCCTCACCTATCCATCCATCCATCCATCCATCCAACCATCCATCCATTCATCCATCCATCTATCTATCCATCCGGGCAAGCTTCCTCCCGACGTCCACCAGAGGTATACCAGTAGTGCACCTTTGCACTAGGACGCTAGGCAAGTGAGCATCATTCGAACCAGTTGCGGAGTGTGCATCAGGAGTAAGGCGAGGTCGGGGTGAACGGCCAACGATTTAAAGAGAGGCGATGCGATGCGAGAGCCTCGCCCTTCTCCGCGGAGTCAGGAGTCAGGAGTCCGGACTCCTGATTGCGAGAGTAGCCACCGTCCTCCTCTCGCCCATCTTCCTCGGACTCCGCGCGTCTCGACGCATCGCGTCCACGCGCGTGCAGCACGCACGCATGTTGAACGTCGTCGCGACGTCGTCCCGGATAGATTCATGCGCGAAACTCTAGCCAAGGATGGTGCTGCGTGGAGCGTCGAGTCTTGGAGATCGAACGTTTTTCAGACGACTTGGTGCGTGCTTGAAAAGACTTGCGGGAAGAGTGAGTTGACCCTTTGAGTCAGACGTTATTGTGCTGAGGCAAATTTTGTAACGAGATGGTGGTCTGCGGTTCTTGGAATCTGAAATCGGATTTTTTTTAATTCAAGACGGCGGATCCAATACGGTGGACGAAAATTTGCAATTTTATCGAATACGGTCACAGAATGGATTCGCCGTACTGAATTTTCAACATTTGATTTCAGTTTTGTAATCAGCGATCCCGAAAACTTCTGGGCAAAGTTTTTTCTCCGGATTCGATCGAGTTGGCAATTTTTGTCCGCCGTATTGGATCCGCCATCTTGAATTTTTGAAATCCGATTTCAGATTCGTAATCAAGGACACTGTGACTCGAAGGGTTAACGATCGGCAAGCGTAATACTATTCCTTTGTGGATCTTATTACCAAACTAGCAGCTTAAGGTGATAAAATGAAAATTCTATTCGGATGAAAAAATCTCGCTTACAGTTAAGGATATTTGAATGAAGATTGACAATATCTGACCGGACCTGACCTGCCTTAATCTAATCTCTATTTGCAAGAGTTTAGTCAGCTTCCGCACAATTCTGTGATCCCGTTCCGGCTTGGCTTACAAATATCGTTATATCTCCAAAACTGACAAACGTTGTGGCTGCCCATTGGAGCAAAAGAATCAAATTCGGTTGAAAGTAATAGAGACCCATAGTTTTATATGTATGCGTAGAAAAGAAGAAATATAAGGTCGCACATTTGTCACTCGTCAAATTAATGTTAATACTCGTAAGCCGAGATTGATGAAGAATTTCACTTTGCAATTACTCATTCTATTAAAATGAATTTAAAAAGCAACACTCTTCTTTACCACGTTGATGTCATTGAATATTTAATTTTTCACTATTCCACTGATATTGATTTTTTTTTGTTATCTTCCAATGAAAATGTCAATTTGACTATTGCAAGAAAAAAAACATGTTTTGGTTAAATATGTGTAAAAAAAGAAGTTTTTCCGGTAAAACAAACCATCGTGTAATAAATCAAACGCATCTGCTCCAATAATTTAGTATTTTAAAGCGATTTAGATTGAGGAATTCATACGTAAGCTCTTGACTGAGATTGCAGTATTAGTTCTTCCATATTTTTAAGAACATAATAGGAGCTTACCCAGTACGTTAATTTAATAATTAGCTCAACGTTTTACTGTCTCATAATAATTAAATCAACAAAAAGTAATCATTTTTAACTCACCAACTGCTTAAAGTAACGAGTTCTTGAAATTAAGGGTTGTTTCTTTTGATTCGCGTGCGAGAAATTTCATGAATAAATTTGATCTCGTTAAAGTGATTTTGTATAAAAATTTCGAACGATATTACAAGCTTCTCTTATTGAATATTTCAAACACTGGTTTCGAATGATTTCGTATAATGACTTGAAGTGTTATTACGATTATCTGTAACGGTGGATATTAAGATTAAATCGCGATATTACGACTGATTTCACTGAAATATTCCCATTAAAATTTTCATAACAAGGAGACTAATTTCCAAATCGATTACAGTAATTATATCACGCATACCGAAGCTGATCAACAATAAGGATCGATTGAAAAAGCTCCGCGTCGGATTTTTGTCTATGCGACGGAGTTCCTCCACTGAACTTACATTAGTCAAATCTATAACGGGAGGTATATTACATGTTACATCGGTGCCTACGAACCTACCGATCGGAAATGCGATCTTTGCGCAAAGAGACAAGCGTACACCTTACGAGAAGCATGAGAAGGTGGAGAGGGAAGGTGAGACGAGGTGGAGAGAGAAGCAAGGCAAGGTTGAGAAGAGGACGAAGGAAGAAGGTGAAGAGCCTATGTTTTTTTAAAACACGTTTTAAATTCCGCAGCGAATATAATTGAGCAGGTGAACGGTGGGCGGGGAAGAAGCTGGAATTATGCAAATCACGTCAGATCAAAATCATTTCCTCGGGGCGCGCGCGTCTCCTTCTCCTTCTCCTTATCCTCCTTCCACGTCGCAAGAAGGCCGCAAAGCGAATCGAAAATAAGAAGAAGAAGAAGAAGAAGAAGAAGAAGAAGCCAACCGACTGCAGCCAGCAGCACATACCGATAATACACATGGGCGGATAAGTCTACCGCATACACGGAGACGCAGAAAGACGCAACAAAAAATTGCGTCAAATTTTTTTCGATACTCTGGCAAGACCCGCGATAAGTAGATGTAATAATTAAATAGGTTACGTTATACAACGAAACTGAAACTGCAGGGTGGCCAAAAATGTTTGGGGAAAAACTTTACCTAGTTTTCCCGGATATTTTACCAATTCCAGTAAATTACTAAAACCTAAATCGTTCAGCTTATTGACTCTGTATTCGTTTCAAATTCAATTCGAGTTCGAAAAATAATATAATATACAAAGAAGAAACGTCAGTTTAAGCAAATTTGTTTACTCGACGAAAAAAATTTAACTTTTGCTACCTTAAAAAATCATTTCTAATTCCCCTGATAAGAAAACTGATATTTTCAGTCCTTTCCGTGACCGAATTAAAAATTCCCAGACAATTCCATTGAATGATGAGTTTCCTGACATTTTCAGGTTTCCCAGGACCACCCTGCGAAGAAGAAGAAGAAGGAGGGAGGAGGGTTAATTAACTTGCACTCTTCCTTTTCCTCCTACGCAATTGGAAGAAACGTGCGTTGATTTATACAGTGAAAATATAAGATATTCAATTCTGGGGAAAAAATAAAAGAGGTAAGTTGAATTTTGATTTTTTATATCTTAGGTTACATCGTGTGAAAGTTAATTGAATTCCTCGGTAATATGCGAAAGCGTTTGTAACGTTTTTACCTACCGACAAAAAAGAAGTAATGTCAAAAATAAAAATAAACTGAATGATCAACAGCTGTTTTGGAAAATAAGTGACGATACGTGTACTCGGTACACACAGAAATAATACAAGAACGTGAAAAATGCGAATGTCTGCAGTGTTTGAGGTGTGCGAGAGACTTGTTCGATAATGTTTTTTTAACAATTTTTTTTTTTTTTTTCTTCAAATTTCATCTTTATTTTTCCTCAAGTCGAACGACACGTGGATTACGCGTATGAGAGATAAGTTAATACGACGATACTGCGGCGACGAATGAAGAGAGAAAGAAGATATAACACGTAGAATGAGTAAGGGAGCATCGGGTTATAATAACTTATGTCAGCCTAGCCGAGTTTTATCCTGTCTTGAAATATCTGTGACGAGGGCTCTTTGCGAGGATCAGGAAGTCAGAGGAGCGTGTGCCACGCGATTAATAAGACTTGCGAGAAAAGGGAATAAAAAAAAAAAAAAAAACGAGATAAAAATAAATGACCGAACTTCGAGAAAGATTCTAGTAAAAAGAAAACGAAAACGAAAAATAGTAACTGTGAAAGATAAAATGGTGAAAGAGAGGAGGAAGAACGAAAGAAAAAAAAAAAAAAAATCTCTTCGCTTGAATAATCCGCGCGCATTTTTTCAATTGCGCTTCCCTTTTCGTTACTCTTACATGACACATATATATATATATACACTTCGCCGACGAGAAATTTAACCAGTGATCGTGTTGGGTTGGCTAACCTGTAATTTTTTTTTTTTTTTTTTTTTTCTTCACTCAAATTAAACGAAACTGTTAAATTCCACGCCGTTGTCTCATTTTCAAACGATGCTGAGATGCCGCTGCACGCAGTACTTTGCGTGCCTGCGTGCGTTCGTGCGTGCGTGCCGGAATATTTGAAACAAGATATATAGATAATCTGTGCAAAATTAAGTAAAAAAAACTTTTGGCACGAGCCCTAGCGTGCACTTTCGACCCCTATTAGCCCAAAACGTTTTGCAGATTTTTCATTACAGGTATACGATGCAAGCTGTACACGCAAATTCGTTACGATATATGCATCGACTCTTAATACATACATATGCATATGGGGCATTCCCCACCAACGTCCGACCCTCGCCATTTTTAATGTTGTTTAAAAAATTTTCTGCATTGTCCCAGCTCTGAAATAGTATCCTGAACTTTTTCAGATTTGTTATTCGACTACTCAGTTATTTACAAATGTTTAAACTGATTTTGAAAAGGACCTTTTTTAAAATTCTCAAAAAATTATCGGCAACTGTATTTTCTATTCCACACACTGAAAGATTCAACCCATGATGAGCCAACTTATTCTCATGTTTTTTTTTTCATCACTTTCAATTTTCTTGGTCAATTGAAACATTGTTCGAACGGTATAAAAATTCCCGAAATATTCTGAAAACTTCTAATTTTCAGTCAAAACATTTCTAGACCGGTTCCATAACGGTACGATTTTTTAGGAATTTTTTGAAAAGTTAGCTAACCAAAAAAATTTAAAGTGCTAAATAAAAAAAAAAAAAATAATAAAAATAATTGAAAAAATATAAAAAAAACTAGGTAGCGCTCTGAATTTTTCGTGAAAATGTTTCATTTCGGAAACCGGTTGTTTTCTTCTCTTGTTTATTAAAAATGAATTTGGGTGTTTTTAAGATGGGTTTAAAAAATGATAGGGTAACGACGAGTGATTGAGAAAATCTGAAAATCTTTTTGAAATCTTTTCAGGTGTTGCACTGACGTGGGATAAATCCTTGATGAAATTAAAAAATGTCACGGTCAACCGTTTACCGAATTGACGTGGAATGTCCCATGCATACATATGTGTGTTTGTATATAGGACCGAGGTACGGTCGACGGTACAGAGGTTAGAGATAAAAGGCCGCGATAAGAAGACGTAGGTGCAGACCCGTATGCCTGTGTGTATAACTCTTAGGTGGGCAGGTGAACCGAGGAGTGCGGAATCGAGTTGTTACCCGTGTTGTACTTATTATCTAATCTTTCGACAGCGCGGAGGAGGAAGGAAGGCAGCGTAGCAGTCGAGTTTGTGGTCGATATGAGCGGAGGCAACGCTGACATAAAAGCCGGATTCTCGGTACTCGATTGCCAGAGTCGTAAAATTAATGATAGTCATTAGGTACCGAATGGATTGATGGCTTATTTATTATGGTAAAAATCAATTCATTTCACCTAACCCGGGGGACGGGTGAAACGGCGCTCCACTCTTGCCAGCGAATCGTCTTTTACTTCCTTCCTGACCACCCTGACCAAGAGTTATACTGCGTTCAAATTACACACTTGCGCAGGAAACGATAATCCGTAATATTCCCTTAGCCTCTTGCGTTTAATTGTTAACAAAGTGCACGTTTTCACTTCGCCTGCGGATCAGTAATTATTACTGAGCTGTGTGACATCATTTTGCCGTACAAATGCGTGTTCGAAATTATTTCAGCAAGTTGAACGGTAGGGTTGGATTTTATTCGGAAAATATCTAATAACCGGGTGAAAAAAAAAAACCGCAAGACAAGCATGTAGAAAATTATTAAATATTGATCAATTGGTCAATTTACTAGATTGATTTATCGATTGATAGCTCGAAATTCTTCAATTTTCAAACGATCGATTCGTTCTCTGTATTTTATTATTATACGATGCTTCGCCGCACGTGACAACATAAAACAACAGTACACGGATTGAAAATCTAATAGATCATTCTTCCTGATTAATGATATTTTTGTTTTTTTATATTCCCCGCACTAGACGAAATATCGGCAAATGAGAAGATTACACTCAAGTACATTAAATAAACACACTTGGTGGTATAATACCTAGAGGGAATAAGATTAATGATAGGAAATAAAGAGATATTGCTATTCTCCAGTCGTCAATTTTTACCTCTCGTTCGTAATAAATAATAAAAGTTTTGTCGTGTTCCTGGTTTGCAATTCCGAGTGGCAGCAACAAAAAAAAATATGCGAAACTAGATTACGCGCACGTGTAACAATAATTCGACACCGTGTACCTACTTTACCGCACAAGGTGATAAGACGAAGAGATCTCAAACACACGTTACACGTACATATACGGGGTAAATTGCACGATTACACATCGTCGTAAATTCTTTGTAAAGAGCGAGTGAGAACACAATACGTGGACAAGTCGTTAAAATGAAGAAGTGCGAGTTTATTTATAAGGATGAAGTTAGCGTAGGTTACCTTAACGATGCATGTTTAGGATACACCGCTAATTCGCATCTTTACAACACTCCAACTATTGGTAAACAATTTTAAACAAATTATACACTAATTCTGGAAAGCCAGTTGATCCTTGAACGTAATCCTTAAAAGTGTGCGTACTGAAGTAATAACTTTTTTCACCTGACGTACGCGTTACGTTCACGTTACTAACTTCATCATCACGATCGTTTCGATCGAGCTTATACCTACTGAAAATATAAAAATAGTGTGAAAACTTACTTATATATGCATTCAGCGTCGAGTTCCGCTATCAGCGCCTGGCACTTCCGCTCTGAGTCGTGTGTTATCTTCCTGACCTCACCGCGACACACATCACTGAACGCGAACGAGCAACGACAAAACGAACCCGACGACTCGCTTTATTGAAAAGCACGTATATTGAAACAAAAAGAAAAAAAGAAAAAAAAAAGAAGAAGAAGCACAACACCAAAAAAGGGCACACAAAACCCTCGAAAATATGATTTAATTGTTATCCCGTCGTCGCACTGATTCCTCATCCAAATCGTCGCCTGACGAGCACAGAAACAAAAAAAACCAAAAAAAAAAAGAATAAAAATAATAAATGTGAAAAAAAAAAAAAAACAACCACTCGCGGTTTAACCCGTCATCGAGCTTATTCACTGCACTTTCACTGTTAGACGCATACACGCGGCGTGTGAAAAACGCGTGGGGATCGTCGCGTGGAACGAGAGAGACGGACGGATGCCTCGGAGAGAGGGAGAGAGGGAGAGAGGGAGAGAGGGTGAGACGAGACAGGTGTGAAACGGTGTGCGTTGCGTGGCTGGTGCGTGAAGATAGACAGAGGCGAGCGACACTGCTGACCCGACGACGCGGAACGGAGCGACGCGACGCGACGCGACGCGAGTGATACGCGCTCACCCACCCACCTCTCTGCCTCACCTATGTTTACGCCCGACAACGATGCGATGCCGCTCCTGATCGCGGTGACGATCGTCTATATCCGTCCGACCGCGCACGGGGTGGTTGGAGTCCACGTGTTTCCCTCCCAGCGTCGACATGGAATTCGGCTGGAGTTGACTGAAAAAAAATTGTTGCAAATTTAGTGACGCAAGAGTAAGAGTTGTCGAATTACGAAATCAGGTTGCTATTTTGCAAATTTCATCTAGCGACGCAAATTACTATGCATTTGCCTTGTGTTTGGAGTAAAATTTATAAGAAGCATATACGATACCGTTATTTGAATTTAATAAATTTTTTTGTAAATTTGTTGTATTTGTAAATTGAATAAACAGTGAACACGCGGTGAACCGAATAAAACTTTTAATACAGCGTAGGAAGTTCCGTACAGAAATTTTTAACAATGTTGATAAAACGTTTGGTCACCACGCGTTTTCACAGAACACTTTTGATACTGCAATGTATGTACATACGCCAAAGGTTTTTAGTATCAGCGCTCGGAGGCGATTTGTTTAAGCTGTATAGTTGGTAGGTAGGGTTATTAATCGGTTTATAAATAAACGCACACCAGTGTATAATATCGTACACGTTGTCCACGGGCTGAAAGATTTGAGTCGCGTTATACGTATACAATTTTGCAAACGTATATTGTATTTAATTATAGCACTCCAAGTTACAGCCACACGGTATATCCGTTCAACTGATATGCGTTGCATCCAAGGATCGTAAACATTGTTTCCTTTCCTGTTACACATTCCTATTAACGTCCCAGAGAATGAGGATATTTCTTAAATGAAATCCAACTATATCTATATACCTACTCTGGTATCACTCGAGAATCCAAACGCACAATGTATACATATCATAAAATTCTCTACCTCAAGACTCGATTCCTAGCCGTCGAATTTTCGATCAGGTCTCAGGGTTAATGCGAACGATTAACGGACGACAACTTGTCGCGCATTTTGTATTCGGAGTGAGTAAAAAAAAATCACTGCGAATTAAGCGTTCCCGGTTCGACGCGGCGCGGCGCTGCTTAACGGCCCGAGGTTGAACTGTCACTGTTTGGGATCGCGGCGTCGATTATAACCTCACATACATATTAGGTATTTTTAGCACAGAGGCGTCGTGCGTGCCGCTCGGTGTCCGCGAAGAGAGCGAACGGCGATAGAAGCGGCAACGGAAAGAGTGAGGGAGGCGGGGGAGGCGAGAAGGGGGCTGATCCCGACGACAAATAAATTCTTCCATCGTTTTATGAGCCTTCGGAATCTAGCTCGCCGACGGAACACGTGTTGTTCCGACGTGAATTCCGGCGATGTTACACGCGCCGCGCCTGGCAAGCGGCAACCCGCGACGCGAAATCATATGGATACGAAAAAGAACACCTACTTATGGTGAAAATTATTTCTACGATTTTGTACGAATTTTTACGAAAATCGGATCATTTCGTACAATTTTTTACAAAATTCTGAATACGCATAGTTTCTCATTAAAATTTGTAGCTTTTCAGTAAAAAATCTAGAAGATCTACCATTTTAGGATGAAAATGAACAATTCTTTACCAAAAAACTATGCATGTTTACAATTTTCTTGGAAATAGAACGAAATGTGTCAATTTCGGTAAAAATTCGGAGTGGTAGAAATTTTCACTAGGAAATTTACACCTGGAATTGCAATTTTTACATACCACAATTGTCGTAAGCTAAATTTAAAATGGTTAGGCCAGGCTCCGATGCACATGTCAGACACACGAGTATGAAACGTTCTATCTAATAGCCAACCTTCTACTGCCGACGGGTACCGGCGTCAATTCGAAATGGAAAAGCCTCTTATTTATTAATAAATACTATTCGTTGCAATATCAACTCCTGTGGGATTTTATTTGGGCCACACAATTTTGTTCTTCTAATCGTTGAGGAAGGGGGGGGGAGTCTCTGTATCGCGGCCTAAGCTACCGCGGATTTCGATCGATATTTTAGATTTAAACTACCAATAATCCCCCTCAACGATTATACAAACAAAATTGCGGCAACGAAGATTGTCAACTTCAAATCTTTTACACACATACCTGCAATCTGAACGGACTGTATTGTCGAACGGGTCTTACTCGAGGTGAAAACGCGGAAATCTTGACACGATCAAGATGGCGGAGAAAAAACAATTGAATCGGACGTACCACGTGATCGCGCAGCCATTTTGGATTGCAATTGTTTCTTCGTCCGTTGACCTAATTGTATGACACAGAGTCGAAAAGCGTATTTCAAATTCGACCCGATACCGGAAATCTAATGCCTTTCGTAACATCCGGTTTCAGTGATTCTGCACTACACGTTTGCTCTGCGGAAATCAAATAGAGACAATCGAAGAAAAACAACGATCACGTTAAGAGAAATTTTGACTAATATGCCTTAGCCGGAGCATAATTTCTTGCACTGCTAAAATTTACACGTAAATATACGTAAAACAAATAAATATATACACAGGAAAGGATGATTTAGCAAACAGGTATAAACATGCATGCGACACGCGTACGTATATGTATTGTAAGCATGATATGACACGTATTAAAAGGCACGAGTTTACGGTCGAGTTGTATATATAATAAAAATCACCGCCTACAACCAAGACTTAATTACAAATTAATTCCACCTGATAGATACGCTCCATTAGAGTTAATTCGACGGTACGGGAACTGTCACCATTCGTTAGCGGACACGCGGCAGCCGGCACACCCCGATCTCTGCTTGCTGCCGGGTTCTTTATCTCTCTTTCTCCTACTCAATCTCGTTTTCTTTTCTCAGAGTACTCTTTTATTTCTTTTTTCACCCCAGGAGGAAAAATAAGTAATATAAATCTGTGCGGCAGGTTGTCGAAAAAAAGAAGGTTGAAAATCCTCAAGAAGCGATCCAAAAACTAAGAAAAGAAACAAGGCGCGGGGGGGAGGAAGGGGATTGCAAAAAATAACTAGACATCCTTGCTCGACGACTAGCAAACTAGGGAATTGTTTTTTGCAGCGTTTTAAATGTCGTTACGATTTCCCCCTTTCAAGTCCCGGCCCCTCTGGCAAGTAGTAATGGCATAGCCACGGCCAGCCAAGCGTAATGCGCACAGCGACGAAGACTTGCAGCTTTTTGAAGCTAATTCGCTGCACAATGTCGGAATTGTAATAGTTGTAAATCGCCCCCTGTCTCCCCATTTTTTTACTCCCAGGTTCGCTCTCTCGGATATTATCGAACACGGACACCGGGTATTTATGCCCATACAGGTCGATGCCGATACGTGGTTTGTACCGCATACGTGCAATCGCCCCTGGCTCTCTGTAGGCCAAGTGCCGAGATAACGATGATAGCGCAATCCGACCGCGGCGAAGATTGTACTCGATGTTCCATGCGTACATGTGCAACAGGGTGTTCCAAAAAACTAAAAAAAAAACCTTGTTTTTCTGACAAACGCGCGTCAAAATTTCGGTAGATCATCTGGAATAAGACATCTCAGTCAAATATGAGCTCTTAATATTGATATTAATTTTTTTTTTTTTTGTTTTTTTACGTGTTATTTATATGAATAGTGGAAATAAATAATATAAGCTCCTCTAAATACGGGTGCAGGGTGAATTTGCTCGAAATAAATTCAATGGTTGTTTCATTCGTGTTTTGAAAATCAGAGGATCGCCTGAAGCCATGCGGTATTAAATTAGAGCACCCGAAGAAGCAAATGCAAAGAGAAGAATAAGGATTCGAAAACAAAAGTAAAAATTAGTTCCTTGGCCAAATTTATGTTTGTCTATATTCTGACAGTTGAGATTCTTCGGATAAATTAATTTCAATTTCTCTAATTTCCACACACGTGTGTGACCGGTATAATGTTCGTTTCATTGAAAATACTTCATCCGCACGTTTATGGTACGTATAACCTCGCAAGCTGAACGGGTACGAGGAGTCGTAGCTGCACAGGGTCGAGTTCTTAATCAAAATGACATGGGAAAGTGTTTGCCTACGGTCACAAGATCACCGTGGGACGTGAGCGATCGATTCATTAACGTCCTGTGGATTGGTTCATATATGATAATTTGTTTAACCGTATACAGACCGGGCCCCATGCCTGTACCTACGTACCCGCAGGTACCTTTAATATGGATACGTATAACGATAATATGCGGGGTCCTCGAAACGCTACAACCAACGAGCCGAGCTGCGCTTCGGAAATCACGAAATATCCGTAATCAAGCAAAAGCGTGTATCGAGTTTTCTTTCCAAATCAAAGTAAAAAATAATTTTCCAAATAACGACAAAAAAAAAAAAATGCTTTCAAAGTTTGAGCTCTTAATATTAACGTTAAGAGGTAAATTATCGCGATTATCTATTTTCCATTTAAATAACATGGTAAAGTTTTTTTTTCATCTTTGGAAAAATACATAAAAAATACGCAATATTTCTTACTTGAATATTGAAAAAAAAGTATACGAATTTTTTTAATACGGTCCAGTGCGTAGGCCGGAAAGTTTAATAAATATGCAAACTATGCAGCAAGCATGAAAAGCAGAGCGTACGAGAGACCTTTTTCCAAATACAAATATCAATGAACATAAGCCTTCCGAGGTTCATAATTTATTTACCCGCACGTTGCATTATATTTTTATAATATGCAGCAAGAGCAATTATTTATGCAATGAATACTTATAAACGGTGCGAGGATTAATACGTCTGCATAATGCGAGCATTTCTTAAAACCCGTATTAGGCAATTGGAATAATATTAGTTTTCGAAAATTGATCTTACGTATCCGAGCTATATGCCTGTAACAAATTAAGAGAAATAATATTCCTATAATTCATTGATTTTTCATTTGTATGCACATACCTAATTGGGATGGGATTACGAGAAAACCTCATTCCGTTGGACTTGAACGATTATTTTCAGGCTTAATTGTCGTTTTCATTAACGTTGTCGGTTTAACGAAGATTTTGAAACTCGTATAACGATTGCTCAAAAAGCTGCGAGCTGATCGGATGATTCCGTATTTTTTCACCGAATAACTCTGTGAAATAATAAACCTTCGGAAACTTGTTCCCCGATATTTATAATCCCTTCTCTTTAGTTTACCTTTCAATTATATCAAAAATAACGGATATTTCTCGTCGTTCTTTTCACCGGCTAATTGCGGCACGTTGACACACGAATGTAGAATTATTTACCACGGAGTTATTAAGATACCCAATTATCAATTGATTCACGAAGCAGATATAAACACACTGTGTATATATATCATACGTCACTGGACGTATACATTATCTGATCGTAACACCTTATATGCGTTGCCGAATCCGCGTTGTGCGAGATTGTAAATTCACCGGGAGGCTGTGCCCACATGGCTACAAATACAACTTGTCAACCGTGTCATATTTAATTTCTCCAAATTAATCGGTTCATCGAGCCGATATAAAAAAATGGACTTCATCACGAGTGCGTGTGATTTGTATAGGTATAAAATTGCTGCGGTGCATCGGAAAATTCAAGCCATAATTCCTGACAGAGCCGAAATTTTCTGATAGATTTTAAAGCATCGAATTCTCGCATTTGCGGACTAATTTTGATGACAAGAAAATCGCAAAATATATTCACAACAGTGTAAGATATAAACGATGAAAATTTAGGGTAATTCCTGCGTATCGTATTTACAATTGGAAAATAAAATCGTCTCAAATGTTTTTGTTTCTTGCATTGCAAAAAAAAAAAAAACAACGTGTCAATTATATCTGTATTCAATGTAAGAAACAAAAATATTTAAGTCGATTTTTCTGCGATGTAAGTATATTTACTCGTACAATCAAAACGTTCACTCTCATTAATTCCGTTTCCCGTAACAAAAGCCTCGAACTTGGAGAAAATGATCCGAAATGCATGCGTTCGTTACGTCATATATTTACGCTTGCTCGCTGACCGAAAGGTCGCTTGTACGATTGATGTCGAAATAGCAGCAGGTGGATAAAAGGTGCTCATGGCTTTCCTCGGAAACCGAGGCATCCTGTGGAATGGATACGTGAGTGAGTATTTTTCGTACGAGCATCAAGCGGAGGGACGGACGAGCCGAGAGGAGGTCCTGTGTTGTCAAACAGGTTATTCGAAGTGCTTTGGCTGCATATATAAATAAATAATAACCAACGCAGTTGGCCCGATGGAGATGTGAAGATATCGGCTTATCTCAATGTCAATGCTCCTAAGCCTGCTCTGGTTACAGTCATTAGGGTCATTAACATCTGATAGGCGTGGGAGCGGATTCCGGGCCCCTTCGTGGTCCTCCTGCTCTCCTCTCCGCCCCTCTCGGGATCCTACTTCACACAGATTTATCTCTAGGGAGGCGTTCGCCCCCGTGGCTAAGCGGCCGGTATAACTGATCGGGTGCCAAACGTGCGGGAAGTAGTAAAAAAAAAACCAAAAAGTAAAAATACAACCCCGGACAACATATTCAAGGATAATTTCCGTACTCGGCGTTCAGGAGGAATGATGCAGTTACGTGGAAAAATTTTCATACCGTTTGAATCGGAACCAAATTGAAACTCGACGGATCTGCAGGTTTGGTACATCATTTTAAGGGGTTTTAAGTTTATACCTTGTCAGAAGGCCGAGAGAATCGATTTTTCAAGGATTTTTCATCAAGAAACAATTCAATTTATGAATATAAAAATTGTTATACGTATAACTCAACGTTGAACTTTATTCTGGTATTTTTTATTTCTATATAATAATGATTTTTAAAACCGCAATAACCGATCTCCGGGAGCACCCCGAAAAAAAGGCGTCTTGCAGTGAGCGAGATATCTCTAGACTGGATGATACGAAAAAAGTTTGAAAAGCACTTTCAAAATCTCCGGGGCGTCTTTGCAAATGTGCGCGTAACTTCGAGAATATTTGTCGGATCGACGTGAAATTTTCTGTGTATATACTTGAATGTAATGTGTACAGTACAAAAATGTAATTAAAAAAAAATTGATCCTTGAAAAATCCTGACAAGTATAACCCAGTAAGAAATCAACCAATCTCAACGATTTACGAAATTCACTGTTTACATCGCACAACAGATAAAGAATTTACATACACACGGAATGAAACGAATTGAGATGAAAAGTTCTGACCACAGCGCCGGGTTTTCGAACAACTTGAACGTAATGGTGAGAGGCTAAATAAGATAATTAACAGATATAAGTATATACTCAACACCTGAGGTATAAAGTGTAATATTTTAATGCAATAACACCGCAATGAATATCGGTCAGCGATGATTTTTATTAACATACAGATACGATTATTACAGACGTTTATCTATGAACTCACGTTCCGTGTTCTCAGCCATATCGTATTTCACCTCATCGAAAATAATTCGTATATATATATATATATATATATATATATATACATATTCAGCGTAACAACGTAAGATATTTTTGATATCTATATGCATATTCGGTGAGATATCGCCAGCTTTATAAACCCAATCGCATCGCGTTAATTAGAAGGAATGAACGCGGCATGAGACGATTTCACGCATCTCTTATACCCAGATATAATACAAGGCAATACTTTTCGGTTCGATGACCGTGAGTTGAATTTTTCTAACTCTTTCAGATCCTTGGTATTACCGATTAATTATGAGCGAAAGATTACGCGATCAATAACGACTGTTGGACGATCCTAGTTCCGAAAAGAACTTCAATAATTGGCTTCAACTGCTCCGGCACAGGTTTTCAGACGCGTTCGAATCTACGCTGCGATTGCGGAGAGTGTCGAGCTGATCGCGCCAGCTGCTATCGGGTGCGTATAAAAGCGCGAACGCAATTATCAGGATCGTAAATTTCGACGCACCGGAACAGGTTCGGATCACCTCCCAGAGCCGGTGGACTCCTCGATCATCGGCGGGTCCAGCGACCCCTGGAAGAGCGCTCACCGGCTATCGGTGAGATGTGCAAAAACGGGGTTTTCATCGCAAAACCCATTGACGCGTTAATAATATTCGTTTCACGCCGTTAACTTTTACCAATAAAACCGCGCTCATAAATTTCCATTTTATCTTCACGTATATCCGGTACTTGTTACAGTAGTATGTATGTATTCCGTTTACAACACATGAATCCTCTGCGCCGTTCTCCGTTTTATACTTGCGACGCAAGAAACTGTTCCGCGTCGTTAGGCTATTGGTCGGTTTTTCAAAAGTCTGCCGATAAATTTATGATTGTGTGTCAAAAACATATCGACGAAGAAAGATTCGTTGCATAAACATAATTTATGCTTGATTAGGTACACCGGTAAACGTGAATTTTCAGTGTTGGTTCTAGAGGTCAAATTTTGATATCTTCCACGTAACTAATAAGTGAAAAAATAGTTGTATTAGATAAAGTTTGTTTTTGTAGAAACTAGAACGGTATTTCAGATTTTAAGAACAGTTACCTATTTTCTCAAACATTTATTGTAAATAACAATTGAACAAACTTCAGTTTTGCATTTAAATCAATGTTATTCAAAAATAATAATTGATAATAGACGACGAATGTAAAGGAATTGATGGACAAAGTTGAAAAATTAATGTTTTTCGTACTTATTCTATATTCGTACGGAATTTCTCGTATCAAACTCGAAACCTAATCTTCCATCACGCTCTCATTAAACCGCCCCTGGAAACGTTAATAGCGACAAAGTCCATCACATCTTGGTGAAAACGTTTTCCTTTTTCTTTCGAATAGGCACCCATACTAGCTATCAACCAAAAACTTCAAGACTTGTTTATCAACGTAAAAAAGACAAAAACAAACTTTATAAGTAACAAATAAAAGTTTTGCTCATTGTTCGATGTGTAGAATCAAAATACAAGAAAACTTTTGTTTTTTTGACCCGTGTTACATATCAAATTGTACAATATTTCCCAGCTGAAGAATCGGATTCCATTATCTTCTAATCCGCAAGCTATCACATCAATTTTTCAACGCAGTTCAGAAAACTTCCCATCTCGCAATAATAATTGGGATCGTGTCAAGATTGATTTATCACGATCGAGCGAATAGATCGGCAGCGGGTGCGAATTTGACGCGTGCGAATCGGTAAGTCGCGTTACAACGGCAGCTGTTGAGGTCGTGAAGAGTTTAGCGTTTTGCGATACGCATTTCGCATCTCTCGGTTATAGGTGTAACGACTACCAGGCGGTAGCAGGTGCAGCAGTGATTCTTTGCTGCGAGGGAATCCAGCACAGCGGCTGTCAGAATTACGCAAATTGCCGTACAAGAATTCCCGCAGCATTGCAGCATTGCGGCATTGCAGTGCGTTACAACGGGGGCCGGAGCTTGCAAGCTGCAGCGCCTAAGTGCACCTCGCGCAATTTCAACCTGCCAATATAAGCTGTGCGCAGAGACTGTGGGAGGGGGAGGGGGACGGGCGAGAGGCGGTTGAGCTTCTTGAATCGCTACCGTTTGACGACGCGGTTACGTGATCGCGAAGGCAGGAAGCTGTTGCGGCGCTGCGCCGGCGAACCTGACTGCGGAAAGCATGGAGGCACGACACGGATGGCCTTCCGCCTACGTTTTCTTACCACTCCGTGACCGGCGGGGGTCTCGGACTAGTAAACACGGGGAAAGAAAAATATTGTAGATTTTACATAGGTCGCGGTGGATGTATGGACAGCACTTTTTTGGAGATAAATCTTGTACCCACAGCAATTTTGGCAAGATTTACAAATACAATAATAAGACTTACGAAATCAATAGTAAGTGTCAGAGTGTATGCACCAGGGTGGTTCATTTTGTAACCTTTGATTTTTTTTTTAAGGTGCCACTCGAATAATTTGTGACAAATACTGGGGAAAAAAATTGTCATAAAACCTGGAGGAGGTAGGAAAATATTTAGAGGTCGCTACCCTATTATTGGAATATTTTTTATTTATTTTCACGTGTACACCTTACGGACTTGGATTATATATATTAGTTAATTTTTTTTTTATTATCGTATCTTGGTGCAAGGTGTCCACATAAAAATACATGAAAAATATTTCATTAATCGGGAGCGTACTCTAAATATTTTCCTACCTCCTTCAGGTTTTACGACAATTTATTTTGATGAATAAGAATTCTCGACCTCGTATGTAATATATTATAGATTCTTGGTGATCGGTCAATTAAGAAAACGTAATTTTAGTTAACGTTTCGACCCGGATATGGGCCCTCCTCAGAACGATTTATTTTAAAAAACTGTCAAAAATAACAAAAAAAGAATTTTATAGTATAAATCATGGTACTAGAAGTAATCGGACCTAATTATTGTAGATGTAATACTCTTAGAGCTATTAAATATTGTTGAAAGTAAGACCTTATGATTAATTGAGATAAGGATGTTTTTTGGTGTTATTTACCTTTTGAATTAAGTAAGTGTAACAAGATGTAGTCGAATTCACAATTACAATTGGTGGAAACAGTGTTCTTTTGAGTGACGGTAGACAATGTCAATCTTCAAGTTATTTTATATGTGGGAGTTAAAAGTTGGTAGTCATTAATTAAAAAGATTAAAGAACTATGTTTCTTCACAGTCAGTATGTCATAGTGTTAAAAGGTAATTAAAGAAGGTCGTTTTAGCAATGAAATTAATTCACAGGTGTCAATTGAGTGGAGGTAGGCTCTTTATAATTAAGTTCTACATGTCTAACGAAAGATTGTTGGTTGAACCAATTGGATCAACAGGTGAATAACGACTGATGGGAGAAAACAATGTAATCCAGAGTGAAGGTGAACCTATTATAAACAATTATACAAAAAAACAATAAATATTTTGTAAGAAAAGTTATGTAGAAAGGACTGTAAATGGAGACGAGATAATTTTTTTTTTTTTTTTTTTTTTTTTAAAAATAAAAATAGTTAAGGTTAAACGATATTTGTTGTGTGGGCAGAGATTAGAGGTTTGTAAATATTGCTTAAATGTTCAACGTCTTGTCTGAGATTAACGGAATTGGTATGACCTACAATGTTGCACATTTCTAATAACAGTCTTCTATAGTAATTGTTTTCTTCACAAAGGATGTTTGTGTTGTCGTAATTAAATGTGTGCTGTTTATCGATACTATGTTTCGTTAGAGCTGTGTGCCGTTCTTCAATCTCATGTATGTTGCGTTGGTGTTCCCTAATTCTAGTATTGAGATGTCGACCCGTTTGACCTATGTAGACTTGATTGCAGTCATTACATGGTATTTTATACACGACATTAGATCGTTTGCCTATGGGGATCTTGTCTTTGCCTGTATCAAAAACTAGTTGTAGGTCTTTTGAATTTTTTCCAACAAACTTTACATTATATTTAGCGAATAAACGATTAAGTGACTCAAATAGGCCGGCTACATATGGAATGGGGATATATGTAGTAGCAGGTCTATTGTTATCTTCAACGGAAGCGGAGTCAATATTATGGTCAAGTGTGTTGTTGATGTAGGAGCGTCTCTTATTAATTTGTTGTTGTAATAGGCGATGAGGGTAATCATTCGATCTTAGTACATTGTATATGAGCGCCAGGTTTTTTTCGTGGAACTCTGTACTAGCTAGTTTGATAGCTCTGTCAACAAGGTTACAGATGGTGCCTATTTTGAAGGACAAAGGATGGTGAGAGTTAAAATTCAAGTATCTTTGTGACCATGTTTTTTTGTGAAACCAATCTGTCTTAATATTATTATTGCTGTGTATCAACAATACGTCTAGGAAACTGATGGCATTATTTTCTTCTGTTTCGATAGTAAATTGTATTCTAGGATGGTACCCGTTAAAAATATTAAGAATGTGATGTATTTTTTCATTTGGAACAGCGGTAAGAATATCATCCACGTATCGAAAGTAGAACGGTAAATTAAAACCTAGATCGTTTATGCAAGAAGTTTCCAGGTCTTCCATGACGAGGTCTGACAGGATTGGGGAAAGTGGAGATCCCATAGGCAAACCAAATTGTTGTGCATAAGTCTCGTTATTAAATTTAAAAATTGCGGAGTCAAAACATATTATTAAGGTTTTTTCAAGTTCACTAAGGGGAATTGGGATCTTATTTTCTAAAGAATCCCAACGATTGTTTATTGCACGCAAAGCGAGATCTGTAGGAACATTAGTAAACAGTGAAATTACATCTAAAGATATTAACGTGTAATTGTCCGGGATAATCAATGTCTTAATTTTATCAACTAATAAAAAACTATCCTTAACTCTCGAGATGGGAGGTTTGATATTGGTGGTGAGCCATGAATTGATAGTTTTGGCTAAGGTATAGGTCGGGCTATTAACAAATGAGACTATTATTCTTTTACAATTTATTTTTCAGTATTTGTCACAAACTTTTCGAGTAGCAGCTTAACAAAAAAAAAAAATTTTTAAATGAGTCACCCTAATGTTTGGTTGAATCTACCACAATTGATGTAGATTTTACTCAAAAAAATTGCTGTACATATATTCACCACAACCGAAGTAGAATCTACATTAGATTTTTTTCCGTGCACTTTACTTCACTTTGATATGCCGAAAGTTGCATTTTCGCAGCTGTTAGGGTTGATGAATTCGTTCATCAGAAGGTCAAGATCTAATTCAACTATATATTGGTGAATAATATGGATTATAGATACATCGTCCAAGTGATCTTGCAGCATCGCGTTAATAATCAAGTAATTGAAGCAAACTTTAATTTTTCGAAACTGAAAATATGCATGAGATGTGGAATTTTGCACCTACTAAATTTCGAGCACTCCACACCTACCATAGTAATTTTTCCGCGTCCGACGTCGTTGAACAGAAAACGGCCATCTGATAGAGTTATTTAAAGAAAAAAGTCATTCATCTACCAACGCGTCAAAGTATCAGATAAAACTTGTTACAGGAGACGCGGATGAAGTGCTTTCAGGTCATAAATTGTTATGGTGGTCAATAATTCTGTGCTGTACACACACACGTGCGAAGTGTGGGGATTGTTAACGGTAACCTTATACGTCCATTATACGTGGTCACAAGTTATTGTCGGTTTGTAATACGTTCGTTAAGTACAGAGGTCCACGTGAAGAATGAAGCGCCTCCCTGGCGTGGTTTACTAATTCACGAACCGATGCCTTAATAGAGTTCGTGCCGTGAAAAATTTAGATCGTTATGCGTTAGTGTTATACCGAACCGAGAAACAGGCGTATCATCCTTTTCAGAATAGAATTACCTACCCTCATTTGCGAATATCGTCACTTGAACGGATCTGGATCACACCAAGTTCGGGAGAAACAACTACTGACAATCGGTCCAACGTGGTTGAGATTACAACTGATTCTGGAGGAAGTACAATTGCCCTGTGGTGTACGACTGACGGTGTCCAGTGGTCCTGAAAATATCCTTGAATTTTGCTTGTCCTTCAAGAGTCCTGAAAACTATCCTGGAATTTTTTTTGTCTCCTGGGAACATTCACTTTTTAACGTCCTTGAATAACCTGAAAATGTTTTGAAAATGTCTTTGAGTTTTTTACTGTAAGCTGGGAAGATTAGAATTGTTAAGTCCGAAGAGAGTGCCTTCAAGGTTTCGAGCAAACCAAAGGTGGCGAACAGACTTACAAATTGATCAAGAAACTTGATAAATTGGTGAAATTCACGCTCGTCGATGACGAAGGAACGAAGGAGCGATCGAGTGGAGGATGGAAGTGGCTGCGGGTAGGTGTTGAAGAGCGGTGTATGTCACTCGCGGAGTAACTCATGCACCGGCGGACCCTGAGCGTGAGTGCGAGTGTGAGCGAATATCGGGTTATGGGTAGAGTCGGTCGGTGTGTTGGTGGCTCTTCGAATGCGAGATCAGCAAATCTAAGATCGTGCAACCGGTGTCC
Source organism: Neodiprion lecontei (assembly GCF_021901455.1). Taxonomy (NCBI): domain Eukaryota; kingdom Metazoa; phylum Arthropoda; class Insecta; order Hymenoptera; family Diprionidae; genus Neodiprion; species Neodiprion lecontei. The sequence goes on along the minus strand of NC_060263.1, from coordinate 1,332,838 downwards.
AGTGGCGCGTCCAGGTTCAGGTTGGCGGGGGTACGAGCCACGCCACGCCACGACGACCAAGTGCTGGACCGCGCCGGGTCCAGCGAGTGAAGGATGCTGGGAGGCAGGGGGAAGCGAAAGGTGGAATGCGCGGGTCTCGAAGGAGGAGCTGTCGGCGGTGAAAAATCACACACCGGGGCCACCACTGCCAGCATCTGCTCTACATACGCGGGTTCTCATCCCAAGAAACCCCGAAGACGTAATCTCGAGCACTAGACGCTCCAGAATTCGCATCTCGAACCATTTTCCGTATCTCTTCGATCTCCCCGTTACACGGCCGTGTGTACTGTAAAAAATGACGGTGTTAAAATTGACCAAAAGTGGCTGGTGTGGACCACTATATGTAGAACAATTTGTAGTCAATTCAAAATTTCAATGTCAGGTAGTGTCAGATTGATATCAAATAGTCTTGGATCGACACAAAAAAATATTCTATACAAGTCCACACCGCATTTTTTTCTACCGTGTGAATTGAAGAGCAGACCAGTCGAGGCCAAACAAAACCTCTTTAAGGGGGTGCTCCAACTCGAACCGGACTCGAAAGGTCAGATGAAAAGCTTCTGCCCTCAAGTGGACGAATTAATGACGGCGAAGAGCCAGCTGAAGTACAAGATTGTACATGCAGAGGTGCAGGAGGATTGAGAACCTCGAAGAATCGGAGTATGGAGAAGCAGAGCAAGATATATACGTATTCCGGCGGGGCTACCGGTCGGCCTGCAGGTCGGGTCGGTGTTCCCCTGTGTTTCATCTCTACTTTTTATTCGTTTTTGCTGTACCACCGTTTCCTTCCTCCTTTAGCCACTGGCTATTCTCGCGTCCGGCCGATTCGCCTCTCGCTCCCTCGGCTTCGGAGTTGTTGTTCGATTGTTTTATTACTTTTATAAACGACGCCGCCTCGCTCCTCCGACCCGACGCCGCCTCTGCTGAGCAGGCGCTTCCTTTGTTGGCCTGGCCATTGTTGCTCTCGTGGAAAGATGCGAATTTTAATTTGATATTGTCTAATATTATTTATGTATGCACACTAAGGACGGCAGCTTCAAAAGACCCCCTCCTTAAACATACACACACACACATATCTTTTCGTACACCAAAGGTCCTTCCAAATACTTCTTTACCACCCTTACGGCTGCCCCCGTAATGTCCCAACACTCCCAACGGGTTGCTGAGTACTCAAGACCCATACAGCAACCAAATCTCCCTCTGGCCGAAATAGCTAAGTTTTTTTAATTCATCTGGCATTTATCAATTATCCATCAAATCGTCAAACTGTGAATTCCAATTATATTCAAAAACGGTTATCCATTTTCAACGTTCATTATTGAACCTGATCTATTGGACGGAGCTCGGTTCAAATTCGTGCCTTATGGTATATTGTGCTCATTCCCTACTCGGATTCAACTCAATCGCACCGTTTTCAATCAGTGGATCGAGTTACTGTTCGTATACCAAGTCAATATCGATCGGTGACAAAACGACGACCATGCATTATCGCCATCGGTGAGGTCACTTTATCGAATTTGAATACTCGACTATCAACGCGTCGAAAGAAATATAATACATGTTCGGAAGATTGGGCGTGCGCAGTAGTGGTCTTCGGGGAATCAATATCAGCCCACATTGCCGAGGAGACCCGCCTCGGCCAGCTGCAGAGTTTGAGGAATAGACGCAACAGTTGTGTTTGAACAACGATGGAAAAGGTGATCGGTGTATTTCGAACAAACGTATCGCGGGCATAAAACGAGCTCGTCTCGCGAAATTGCCGTTCCAGTTTAGTAACAGCGGCTATAACGAGAGCACAACCGTTCGCAGTAACGGCTCGTCCATCTCAACAGTGCGATAAAGTCAAGTAAAATTATCCGAAGTGCGCGACTGATGAGGATATTTCGCGAGTGTGTACCTACGTGATATGTAAAATGGAGGGCTGATTAATCACCGGTACCTATTTCGCGATCATTCGGCTAAAGATGATCAGCCGTGTGTCGCTTGGCATAAACGTCGGCATACTCTTAACGCTCTTGATACTTGGCGCGCTGTTTTCACTGCCGCTGAAGCTGCTGCTTGATACGAATCGCGAAACGGGTGGATTTGACGAGCAGGAACGAGGGAGATCCGCTGATGAACTACCGCAAGCGGATTACCGAAGGATGAAGCTCTGCGGGAACCCCGACTACAAATCCCTAGCGAAGTTGGTACACCTCAGCAACTACGATGGAAACTGCACCAAACCAAAGCGTCCTGATGGCGAGAAATCGAGGGGACGATTCGCCGCTGAAAAATACGCCAAAAGATTCGCGGAAGACACGAGCGATCAGCAAAACGTGAGCACTCATCAGAAGAATTCCATCTCCATAGCGGGTCATATCCTCGCTGTCTTGCTGGTCGGTTCGGCGGTTGCTGCGCTGGTCGAAGTTCTGCGAGTTCGTCTTTTTGCGGCAGTCAAGGTGCGCCGGCTGATTTGTCATTATAATTACGATGCAGGTCAAAGCAGAGTAAAGAGTAGCAGCAAGTCATGCGACACGTGGCATACATCCTCACCGTTTTCTTAAATTCCATAACCAGCGTTCCGACGGCGGCGTCGCGACTGTAGCGAGGAGATCATCCCTCGTCGATTTAGCCCAGAGACGAGCCGTTCGCAAGGAGACGGTTCAGGCCCAGAAGTCCTTCGAAATCCAGGGTATGATGCACCGATCCCCGCTTCGTTTGCTCGGTAAATCGCAAGTATAATAGAACGACTATTGCATTAGATATAGTCAACGTCCAGTTTCAACCCACTTGTTGCAGAGCGCAGGATAAGCTCCGGACGTGCTGAAATATAACTCTCCGAGAAATGAGATTCTGAAACATATTCCGTATCTTCTTATAAACAGTTTGCAAAATTGATCAGCAAAAGCTACAGTGGAAAAATAAGAGACATTGACAATCATGTGTTCACTGTTTTTCTAAAACGTGATCCTTCCCGTTTGACCCCAACAAGAGTAAAAAATCTACCGACGTGTATATAATTACGGCAATGTATTCAACGAATCTTTGACCTCCTTTTGCAATGTGCGGAATATAATATCGTATAGGTGTCATAAATCAGCCACAGTGTATCATTTCGATAGTAATTAAACAAAATAACAATCGCTTTAACTCCTCGTTCAAGCAGCTCGCCGTTGTATAAATACTTGCGGTGGCATTGAGCAAAGACTGGAATAATACTTCCAGGATTAAAGATATCTTACAGAAAATCGCACCACGTCGTTTTCGTTGGACCAGCGTGACAAAATATCGAACCGATTTACCTGCGCAAACAGCGAAACTCTAGGAACCATAATGTCCCTTTTTCAGCTGCCCGACCACCCCCACTGCTTCGTCGGTCGTCATTTCCAGCTCAGTGCCTGGGTAAGAAGGATCAGGTCCCGATTTCGACAACCGTGAACACGGGCCGGCTGTCTAGAAGACCGTCGTTCGTCATCGACTCGGAAGAGGACGTAACCGTTTTGACGGACACTTCGCGACGTCGTTGTCGTCTGATTAGGCGTCATTGAATTTTTCCTACGTGACGCAGGAAGTCTTCTGTGTGCGTGAGGCCATTGCTGGAGACTATACGCCTTATCGATTGTAATTAATCAGTTCACTTTGCTTACTCGAGAGGTTTTGCTATGTAAACAATGTCCGGTTTGATTCTAAAAGTAGGTATACAACGGGGTTTCTGCATACAGATTTCGAAACCTGCATTTTACAGACATTTTAACCGTTTTATAGCTCAGACACCATTTTCAAACTCCCGTTTCTCTGTTTTCAGAGAGAAAAGAAAATTATGGTAATCACCGCGAAAATGAAAAATTTAGAAGGGCTTGTGTCTGAGCTATAAAGCGGCTGAAATGTCGGCAATATTCCGGTGTTGGAATTTTTACGCAGAATCCCCCTTGTATACCTACTCAGGAAGAAAAAATTGTTCCGTTCAGGATTCCAGCAGACCTTGTTTAGAAGCCCGTATGTACCCACACATCGAGCAAACTACGAGAATTTCAACGCCTGCTTTCTCATCTTGCGCTGGTAAGTGAGGAAGGATTTAAACGCCTTTTAAACGGTTCACCGTCATTTACGTTTGTACTAACCTCGTCGAGTTTCAGGTGACTAACCACGATTCCCTACATCAAAGACACGCATCATTTACGGACGAAAAACGTTGCTCACGCACAATCAGCCAAGCGGTTGACTCGGAACGATTTCAGGTGAATTATCATGAACGACGAAACAGCTACGGAATCGATTTGTAATTGTCGCTCGTTGGACACGATTTTATCAGTGCTTGTGGTTTAAGTGCTTTTTTTCTTTTCAGAGGATTTACATTATTTTTAAATTGTAACAAACTATCATTTCTGGCATAATGTAAACTGGATTATGCTATAATCTATTATTTTCAACTAGATGAGAATAGGGAATTAGTGATCTGTTTTTTATACATTGTTGACTCATAGCAACGAATTATCCGTTATCTCTGAATTGGGACGAAGATATGAGCATTGAGGAATCTCGCCAAATTTCGATCCCCGTGTCATAATTTTCGCCATAATTATTCTCGATGTATAAGTGTCTAATATTTGTGTGATACTGCATTGATAGGCAATTACCAAAGTCCACACAAGTCTAGCAAGAATTAAAACAACAGAGGATACTAAAAGAAAAATAGCTGAAAGTACACATTCTGATCGCATTGCGGTTCAATAAACGAGTGCCAATATCCATTAAAAATATGCATACGAATTTTGCGAGATCAATCTAGAAATATTCGTGATATATATGTATGCATAAGTTCTTTTGTGACGCATTTGAATCAACGACTGTACAAACACCGAATAATCTGAAAATTCGTGGTGCTGTTAAAATATACCTTACACAAGTTATACCCATACTTGAACGCGAATGTAGATATAATCAAGGTATTTTCTGACGTAAAATGTTTGTAGCAATTAATGCATCGAAGGGAAAGTTCGCTTGCCTTTAAAGCGAACTATCCACAAATAAGTTTATTACTCACTCGACTGTAGGAGTTGGCAGCTGATACGGGAATGGTATACTCGTATTATAGCGAAGATGGTCAGTCCCAAGAGATTTTGAATACGAACAGGCCTGTGTTCGAAATCCGGATGAAAAGAGGATCTCGCAAAGAGTGATACTGATGAGGTCCAGATACAGATGGAGAGAGTGACCAAATCTCGAATCTGTAATGAGTAATGTAGTATATATTATATCGATGTGAAAATGTATTTTATGAGTACTCTAAGTTTCCAACACTCGATATTTACTGTATAATATAAAAATATCTGTAGACATATTATATTTCTACATAGAAGTATACTCTAACTCGACGTATGTACGAAGCTATTTCACGGTTATAACGATGATGAATTTCACCAATGCAGGTACTAGTAACGATTCTTCTGCACATGCAAATGTCCAAAACGCTTTTTACGCAACCTGCGACACTATGCTCTAACCATTGTGCGTACGTATATTGTTGTAATCACAACGAAAAGTCAATGTGATGCAGTCCGAATGCCCTGGTGACTACAGCCAGCAAATATTACGAGGTTGAAGTTAGTAATGTTATCGTAACAAAACATTAGGGAAGCATCACAATTTTCCTTATTTTAGAGTTATTTTGAAGGAACTAAGATGTCGAAATTTGAGAATGTTTTGTTTTATTACGGTTCGATGAATTGCAGACAACTTCAATATCGCTAAATAACCGTTTTTTCTCATCATGAACCCATACGATAACGTTACCAACTTCAATATGATCAAATGTTTCCAACTGTAATTTTCTTAAATGTATACATGCTCATAAACGAATAATATATTACATGAATGTATTTTATCAAGCACGGAATTAAAGAAGACTCTAATTATCCAATAATCGTGAAATGCAAGATAACAATTGTTTGTATTGAGCTGTATAGATACATGTTTTTTTTTCATTCCCGAAAGCAACTGGTTGTACCCGTTCTAAAAGACAAGATTTTCCTTAAATACAAACAATCACCTTACGATTTATTCTACTCACATCAGAACGAGATTTTTCGGTTTCCATTGTTGATCTAACGGCGACTAGTCAAGACCATTTATGAGTGTGTGTTTTGACGAAATAACGACAGCGATTTCATGCATCAGCTTGAAACAAAACAAGGTCTCCTTCTGTACAACCTGACGTTAGGCGCTACACGTTGTTGCTCGCGTTGCAGATGTTTAGGAGCAAAGAAACGCTTAAGAAGCAAAGCTACGTGAAATAAGTACGTGGGCCTGCTTATAACAGACGATGAGAATCGTATGAGGAAGTACGCGTAATATATTTTCGCGTAAGATCTACTTTCTGTTATTTACCTATCGTCCCGTGGCTACATATGAAAGTAAATATTGTCCCTCGACGCGTGCTGAACAAACATCGACAACTTGAAGCACCGAAGTAAATAAGAAATCCAACCGACGCAGGCGCAGTTCGATCGCGCGTGAGTCGAGAAGTCGAAGCTAGGTGACGCCACGTACAAGGCTGAACTGCCTGAAGTCGGTTGGCGTTGCCGTTGGTGTTTCTGTAGGTGAAATGAAGGCGCAGAAAAGGTGTTTGTAGCGATGAAGCTGAACGAGAAGAACCAACGGTGAAGAGGGAAACAAACGTCGCGCGTAAAGTGGTCCGAAGTAGGAGAAAAGAGATTGTTAAATAAATGAGAGTGACGTGCGCTAACGAGGTCAAAAACAAACGAAAGATGTGCAATGTCGTGGATAAACTGTAAGCAAGACCATGATCAGTACCGTATTTTAACTATTCTCGTTTAGAAATTATTACCGGAAGTAGGTCGCTCGTTTGTTGCACAGTTGCCAAGGCGACTGACCACCGATGGTGGTCTATTGAATATATTTAAGTGCGTGCACCGTCAACACCGAAATGTGCTACTGATTCGTTAGCCATTGCGACGAACACGCTTGCCAAACGGGGAGATATCCCCATGATAGAACCTAGAACGCGGCCGAACCGAGGATCGCTATAATGGACTATTCGGTTCTTGGCCACTACGATCCTTCCGTTGAGGTCGTGGCGGGCGACCAGGAGCTGATCTGTGAGTTACGCGCCAATGACGCGTTGTTTTGACAGACGTAGATCCGCACGCACGATTCCAACGACAACATCCACTCTCCGCTTCCCCGATTTCTATCACCCAATTAGCCTCAGCATGCCGCTCTCCGTTACATCCACTCCACTCCACAAATTAGAGACAAGATACCAAATTTTTCTACATTTATACCGAGGTTGAAATTTTCCTCACTCGACGAAGCGATGACAGCGGTCACCTGATCAGCTATTCATTTGTTTTATTCGCTAACTTCACTCAGCTTTGACTGTGTCACGTACGCGCTCCGGCTTTCTTTTTTCTACCCCCGGATGTTCGACCATCTGACCATCTCAGTATCTCACAATAACCTCAAAATGCAGTCTAGCTGGAGCAATTATGTCAATGAATAAACTGTACCTTTAATTCTTAGAGTAAATTGCGTTTTCTCTTGCTCCCATCTTATTGGTGCAATCATATTTCGAAAATTTGGTTTTGGACCGTTTGATTTCGAAATTTGAATCTGTAACGTATCTTTTCATCAGACTGAAGTTTGTAACGGTATTGTAATTATGCATCTTCAGAAAACCTTGTTATTTTTCAACTTTAGAGGATTAGAAATTCAAGTAACTGTTAGTAAAGCATGAACAAACTCAGATTTCGTAAATTCAACTTCTACAGTCATTCTAAAGATACAAAACAGTTATTTTTTGTTTCAACTTTCCGATACAGTAACGTTACTAACTTCAGCCTTGGAACTTTTCACTGTTATTCATTATCTTATTCGATGTTAAGATCTAGCGCTTAATTGACCAGCTTGTACAACTTACATTTGAGAGACATTTCTCGGTTTAGATACTGTATTGTAATAGGCCCTGGTATTGACTGTTATAAATTTCAATTAATTGCATGCATATAATATACACGTATTACAAAGATAACAATTCCCTTATTGTAACAAGTATCGTAGACGTAAAAGCGTACTGCACGATATCTCTTCCGTTCAATTTCTGTATTTTTTATTCTTTGTTCTTTTGTGAGAGTGATTTATGTAAATTACTGCATGCCGTTTTACAGTGTGTTTTTTTCCATTAAAGAGAAAGGATTTTTTGATCGTTAGTAAGTTAAAAATGACAATACCATTCGCTTTGAGGTTCACTTATCTTTACAGGATAATTCTTACCACAACATTAAACCACAGATAAAGAATTTCACTGATGGCTAGAATTATTGTTAACAAACAATGATGAATCAGATTCATTACTTTCATTTAGAATCATCTTGTTACTTAATAAAATTTAGAAGAATTTCCTCTATTTTGATCTTTGCCAATAACTGTAAACTGAAATTGCAGGGGAAGAATCAAACTATGACTTATCAAGCGAGGGGTTTGTGCCTGCGGCAGAACAGTTTGGCGAGGAATTTGCAGGTGCGGAATTCCAAGAGACTAGAACCTTATTGGCCGATGGAGGTGATAGATTCGGTGTTTCCACCCTCACCTTTGACAATGCCGAAGAACTCATGTGGATGGGAAATCAAGGGGTACAAATCAGTCTGAACCAATCTATTCTGCCGCAATAAAACGCAGATCTTACACCAATATCCGATTGAATTTCCATGAAGAGAAAAATAATATTAACATGTATTTTCAATTACTTATCAAGGGTCACGTGACGTCTTACTATGGGCCTGGCCTCCAGAAATACACGTCGTTTCAAGTGCATGCCTCACAAGAAGTCCGACATATCCATCCGATTGACGAAGGAATCCTTGTGCTCACGCAAAGTATGCTTCGTTGTCAGCTACGGCGTGGCATACCGATATTTACTCACACGTACGTTTACTTTACTACAATCCTTTGAGCAGCATTTCGGCATTCTTCAGTCTGATCACATTTTTCATTCGAAATGTAATCGTATAACAGGTCCTCAAACATGATAGACATGCAATGCATGCTTCAAACATCACCTGCGAGACTACTTATGGGAGGTCATCAAAAAAAAATTATTGATTTCAATCTCACCAGAGGGAAAGAAACTGGCCTGGTAAGGAAATTTTTGTCAGACGTTTAATAGGCATAGTGGCTTTATACTCGACAAGTATGCATTTTCGTAGCGTGTGAAGCTTTAAAACTATCCGATATTGACTATGTCTCTTACTTCGGTAGAAAAATTGAATAACGCGAAACTACACTTTGGTTTTTAGGTACACGTCGGCGATCACGGTTGTGCAATATTGAGACAGCACAGCCGTCTTATATGCGCAGGCAATCCTGCTGGGAGAATAGACCTTCGGGATCCAAATACTCTGTCGATAGAACACACTTTAGACACCCACAGTGGCTCCCTGAGCGATTTTGATGTACAAGGAAATTATCTAGTTACTTGTGGATTTAGCAATAGGTGAGCCTTTTATTTTCGGAGTAAAGAATCAGTGAAATGTAATTGCATTTCTGTAAGAAGTTAGTTACATAAAAAAAAAATACGCATTTTACTTCAAGACTAAATACCCCCTTGCATTTCACCAAAGTTGATTGAGAATTTTCACCCGCAAATTAATTTTACATTCAATATTTAGCCGCCAGGGTCTCTCGGTAGATAGATTTCTGATGGCTTACGACTTGAGACAAATGCGAGCACTTACTCCCTGCACAACTCTTGTCTATCCTCTCTTACTCAAGTTTCTTCCGAGCTACTCGAGTCGGATTGCTGTTGTGTCGCCCTTGGGACAGATGCAGCTTCTGGATACAATCTACGCCAATGTTCAACCATCCATGACTTGTTTGTACCAAGTAAGTGGGCTAATAGATAGCAACGAATTGTAAAGAAAGAGGCTCTAGGTATTGCAGTTTTATGTGCAAAATATTGCCATGACTGCTAAAAAATGCTTTTTTTTTAGTAGAGAAAAACCCTAAAATTCTATTTCGCGTTTTCAGGTGGCCACTGCCGGTGCTATGGCACTGTCCTTTGACGTGTCATCTACGTCACAATGTCTTTGCTTCGGTGATTCAGCTGGATCGATTCATTTCCTAGCCACCAACACACCTGAACCACAATTCAACACTTTCTCCAGGTGCGTTTGTCACAAATTTATGTGAGATTGAACAATCTGTTGTTCATAACTGTGGTACATCCTGCTTAGTTGCTGCATTTTCATCTCTGCCCATACAGACCCACCGAGTTTGCTGACCCAGTCGAAACGCTGCAGCCTATTGCATTTGACGATAATGTTACGCCTCTCAGTACGATACCTATGGTGTACTCCGGACAACCTTTGCTAAGCGATTGGTCCGAAGAATATCTCAAAAAAGTTTACAGGTCAGCGTTTAATTATTCTTATAAAAAAAATTGTTTCAGTATCAATTGCCAATTTTTTTATCTTTGCCCTAATAAGGCAACAAATTTGCAAAAATTGTTAACGAGCCTCGTTTTATTTTTTATTTTTCAGAAAAACACCGCCTGTCGACCCAGAAATTTTACGCACAATGAAAATGCAAGGGACTATAGGATACGCGCCGAATCCTCAGGCCTTCCGCAGAAACCAAGTGAGGAAACAATATTCTCCCACACTTCTAAAATATTCTCCTCCATCCGTTATGAAATTTTCATAAACAAATTCTGACTCCGTAGTTTATATTCTAGACGTCTGTCAATTAAGTTAAAGTTCGCAACTTTCATTAAAGTGATCTCTAATTCCAAAAAATCACTCCAGCACAAATGCGAATGGAAAAAAATACAAGATCGATGAATCACCCTACTGTTCCGAATATAAGCCGAGGTTTTTTCATTGTTGACAGCAGGCGCCAGAATCGTCCTCGTCTTATACGCGGACTCGTCTTATGTGCGAGTAACTAATAAAGACACCCTGAAATACCGTCTCCGAAATGGGGGTCGTCTTATACGTTGAACAATGCAGTATATTGTCGATATTGTGAGGCTGTCGACGTTTTGCTTAGAAAACAAGATTAGTCGGTTTGCTAATGGTCTGGATAGATATTTCCACATTAAAGGAAACTGCAGCCTAAACATTCGGTTTAGTAAACTTGAAAGTAGTTAGCCGCTTTTTGCTGAGACAAATGATGAGTATAGGCGATATGAGTGATTTAAACTTTAAGGCTTTATGTATCAGAATCAATGGTTAGTAGAAATGCTCAAAATCAATACTACTATAAAAATTGAGTAAGACTGATAAGAGTTCGTGATAATTATTATAATAGTTGAGAGCGTGTATTAAAATAGAAACGTGATATTATATTTTCATAAGCTAGTCGATTGCGTTCCACTGACATCAATTCAGTATAAAATTTAATAATTAAATGTAACGATTTATACGCAAAGAGTGAATTTCAAATCACTTTCGATCTCTTGGCAAATCTTGTATTTTTTGTACAATTGCCTTCGATATAATGTAATTATTAACTGACTTTCTCCTTCACACGTCAATACTTATTTACTAATTGTGTGTGACGATTGTGATATTTTTTGTTTCTTTATTGCCTCAGTTGAATTAACATTTTTTTCCCCTTTCTGCACCATGACGTGTACCATGTGTCCAAAGACCATCAATTATTGTTGGTACTCTGCATATAATGCATGATAATTTTCGAATAAATGGGAAAGTTACTTTCCTTGCCAAACGAGAAAAAATGTGAATTACGACAATCATTTATCTTCTCGCATAAGAAACATGAAAAAAAAAAATTGGCATTTAACATGAATGTTCCATACGTATCTCGTTCCCAGTAATAAATATCTAATTACAAATTACAATACGATCATCCTATAAATTTATAATATATATTCCATATGTATATATAATGTATATTCAAAGTTGTATTTAATTGAAATAAAGGTTGTATGAGAAACTCATAAAGCCTGATATTAGTAATCTGTCATTGTTAAATTGTTCCCACGTTGTTTTAAAATAAGCGTTATTTATTCTGCATGTAAGGAAAAAATATTGGAAAGAATACATTTCAAAAAGAGATGACAAATTTTGCAACTTTTAGTATACAAAATAACCACGGAGTAATTTCCGTAAACATGAAAGATATATTTTGTTATTGTTAACAAAAGCGAATGGCACTTTGAAAGTAGATAATACCTTTTATTCCAGATCCCCTACAATTTGGAAAAACGACGTGGCGTAGCTAGTAAACTATTCGCAGGGGATTCTCGCGCCAAGGCGGAAGCAGATGGCACGTTTATTGCCATACCTAAACGTTATCGTAAAATTGAAGTGAAATACTCTAGGCTTGGATACGACGAGTTTGATTTTGACCAGTACAATCGCACCAGCTTTTGCGGCTTGGAAGCAACCCTACCAAATAGTTATTGCAATGCTATGCTCCAGGTAAGAGGCTGAAGAATACAAAACAAATTCTTCTGTTTTCTGCTCGTAAATGTTGAAAATATGTAAGATTTATTGAACAATAGGTTTGAAGAATATTATATGTCTCGATTGCAGCTCCTTTACTTCAGCGAACCGGTGAGAATAGCTCTTCTATCGCACTCTTGTCAAAGAGAGTTCTGCCTCTCGTGCGAACTGGGCTTTCTCTTTCACATGTTGGATACGTCTCAGGGCTTTCCTTGTCAGGCTGCAAATTTTCTTAGAGCTTTTAGAACGGTTCCCGAGGCTTCGGCGCTTGGATTGATACTCAGCGATCTGCATCCGGAAGCTAAGAGAAAAACAAGTCTGATACGGCTTATTCAGGTGAGCAGAAAGAACCAAGCACAAATGGCTTGGAAACGGTATACAATTGCCAAAGTCTTTGTGTTTTATAATTTCTTCAATTTTCATCTAGAGCTGGAACAGGTTCATTCTACATCAAATGCACTACGAAATTCTGGAGACACGGAAACGCGTTCAGGAAGAAGAGGAGGCTGCCCGTCTCAAAGCTGGACCTAAAAATCCACCATTTGTTTATAATGAACAGGATTTTCCCAGCATTCTTCAAGATCTGGGTTCTCGATACAGGAGTCATGACGAGGATAGGAAAAAGAGAAGGAAGCAAGAGGAGGATGGTAAATATATGTGGATTACATCGAAAGGTAAACACACAGCTTATGTGTAAACTTTGTCTTTGCACTGGGTAATTTTTGTGTTTATTTTTCTATTATTTCTTCATTTATTGATTTGAATTTTAATTTATTTTTCTCGAGAATCAAGAATGAGGGAATGTGAGCGATTTAGTTGTATGTAAAAAATACTCTTTTCTAGTCGTGTGTCCATTTATACTAAATTCAGTGCTACCTTCGAATTATACATTGTTATAATTCGAAAATGGAATTGATACTTCTATTATTTGCTACTAATTGGGTTTCCGGTTGCATAATGTATAAATTTCGTCAATCTCATATTTCCTGCATTAATTGTTCATCACATGTAGCATATTTCAAAGATGAATCAAAATTGAACAGAGAATAAAAACGGCGTATTCATTTTTTTTTATTTTCAAGGTAATTGGACGTGATTATTGCGGTGCTTTAGCAATGTGAGAATCCTCTCATAACTGCGTAATTACACATATGTTTACTTCTGTTTTCATAATTTTTTCCCTTTGAATGTTAAACTGCTTGTAGTAAACTGATTTCAATTATTTGTACGACAAAATTCACACTCGAGTCAGCTTTTAGATCGTTGTAAAATAATTGCTGAAAGAAATCCCAACTATCCAAGTAAACTTGAATCAGATTTAATTTTCAAATGAGTAAAAACCAATCGATTATTACTTGGAGGTAAGTAAGTTTGCATGCTGTAAAATATATCTGTATGAATACCTGAAACCAAAGTGAGCATATCCTATCTTCAATGCGCTAAAATCAGAGCGGTACGAGGTGCAGTGACTAAAATAATTTGTACTCAAACTGTCTATCTCTTATATCCAGTTTTCGATATCTTCTTGAACACGACTATTTTTCAGCTGCACTTTTCTTCTCATTTTCAAGTACCACATCTGCGAAATCTGTATTTTGTAGCATATTTTATTCTAAATGGTTTCAGAACCTACCTGAGTCACTCTCGATCTACAGTTTCCGAATCAATTTCATTGCGTACGGCTAAATTAGTTAAAACCTTTGCGCACAGATACAACGAATTGCAGAAAACCAACAGAAGAAACGGAAATTCGAAACGAAGAAACTGAAATCAGCCAACTATTTGGTTCCGAGCAAATTCATATTCATCGATGCCTAAAGTGTGGACGGGAGGCATCGAAGCGCTCGATTATGCTGTTGTGCAACTTGACTTATCCAGAAATCATAAATCCTCGTAGGTATCTATACTTTACTGGAAAACCCACGTACTGTTCGTTCAGTTATAATATTGCGGTCTTTTCATATCATTGTCATCAATTTTATTGCAGCAGAGGAGATTCCATTCACATCAGTTTTAGGAAGTAGCTTGAGACCGGAGAAAATTACTCCAGCTTGGTGTGACAACTGTCAAAAGTTTACGCCGACGCTGCAAACTAGACAATTGACAAAACTGCCTCAAATTCTGGCTCTTAATTGCGGTTTGGACAGTCAACAGGTGCCTAAATGTTAACATTATAATTTCCCTTTGTACATTGAATTCTGAATTGGAATTACTCGTAGGTGATTTGAAAAATCTAAACTCTGTTGATCTAAAAATTTGAATAAACTCTTTTAATACTATCTAATACTAAATATATACTATAAATAAAATACTAAATAATTTCAGGATAAAGCGTTTTGGCAGAACCAAATGGATCTTGTTGTACAGAGAGTCATTAATGGGAAAGATGCTAGCCCAGCTCGCAGTCCGATATCTGTAACCATAAAGCCGTGTCGTTACGGTGCAAACTGTACGAGAATTGGTTGTCGATTCAAACACGCAGGAAAAGATTCAGGTATGTAAAGCAAGATTGAGCAGCATTGACGACTCTCTTATTTATGTCAAAACTTCTATTTGTAAATTACTCTTTCCACGGCAAAAAACTAATAACGCTTTCCATGTTCTGACTGTGCAGATGCTGTACCACCGCCAGCGACACCACCAACAGCGACAACGCCTGTACCAACGCCACCGAGCCACCTATATTATTCTCACTCATGGGTTCCTCACCACATTGAAATAGCGCTAACTTCAAACGGAGAACTGTCAATAAATAAGCTCGATAAAATAACTAGCACTGAACCCAGCCTGACCACCATTAATACTCCTGTACAAAAGTTAGCTGAAAACGGCCAGGGTGACAATGAAGTTGAGACGAGTATACCTGTTTTTGAGAAAACAGTGGAGAGCATGGCGAGCGAGAACCACAAAGCCGAGCTTGAAGGCACCCCGGCTCTCAGCAATAAGTTGGAACCTTCAGCTGTCAGCGGTGTTAAAAAAATACAGTACAGTCTCAGTGCTGTAGTCTGTCACATAGACGACAAAAACGACGAAGACCGAAGAAACATCGTTGCTCTAATACGCGTTGCTCCAAGCTACCACAAACGATCGACTGGCAGTGCAGTGTCTCAGTGGTACATCTTTAATGATTTCTGGTAAGTTGGAGTTATGAATGTTGTATTGTTCGATGAAAGCTTTTTTTCCACAACTCGCGATCTTGATATGAAATGAACTGCTACTTTCCACGCACCTCGTGGCTAATGAATTTGAAGATATTGCATTCACAGCCGCAGCAACTTTCCTACTACTTTTCAGCATATCTGCAGTGACGCCTCAGGAAGCTGTCTGGTTCAATCTCGATTGGAAAGTACCTTGCGTTCTCCATTACACCACAGAGCCGTTCCCAGAAGTAGCGCCCTTTATCAGTCCGCTTACGTCAGACGTGTTTGGTGAGGACAAGTGCATTGCTCGTAGCGGAGGAACGAGGGGTATTACTTTCACACCGTTAACGTCAGATGAGATGCCAAAGAAAGGTATGAAGCAGTTGATCCAACAACTACTACCTTTAGTTATAACGGACCGAAAATTCTACCCTACTTACGATTTTAATATGTCATGGTTTCGTTCAGGAGAATTGGTGGCGATAGACGCTGAATTCGTAACTCTAAATCAGGAAGAATCTGAGCTGAGAAGCGACGGAAAAATGTCGACAATCAAACCGAGTCATATGTCCGTTGCACGAATAACTTGTATACGCGGGTACGAACTTATTTTATCTCGATTTTTTCGACTGTTTATGATACTGTTTGGTGCTCCATGATTTTGTAGTTAAACTTTATTAATCGTTGTTTCTTTTTTTTCTTCTAGTCAAGGACCATTGGAGGGGACCCCGTTCATAGATGACTACATTAGCACTCAAGAACAAGTAGTTGATTATTTGACAAAGTTCAGTGGAATACAACCGGGAGATTTGGACGCTAATTTCAGCAGTAAGCACTTGACCACGCTGAAATCAACCTATCAAAAATTGCGATTTTTAGTAGACAATGGAATAATATTCGTCGGTCATGGGTTGAAGAACGATTTCAGGTGAGCTGTTGATTCCTAAAATACTTCGAGTTTTATTACAGGTATTGAACGTTCCTGATGAAGTAAATAAATACTTTCTACAGGGTAATAAACCTGGTCGTGCCACCGGAACAAGTAATCGACACCGTATTGCTCTTTCATTTACCTCACCATCGTATGGTGTCCCTGCGGTTTCTTACCTGGCATTTCCTTGGTAAGAAAATACAATCGGAAACGCACGATTCAACGGAGGATGCACGCGCTGCCCTAGAGTTGCATCGAAAATATAAAGAGCTTGAGGCACAGGGAAACCTGACGGAAACTCTGAAAGAATTATACAGCGTTGGCACCAAGCTACAATGGAAGGTGAGTTGATCAAATGTATTGATTATTTGCCTCATCTCTCCGATCGGATAATGAACTTGATCGCTGCACAGGTTCCAGATAGCTGATACAGGGATGACGCGATAGACGGGACATGTGAAATCAGACCAAGCAGTGCTCATATCTTTTAACAGTGCGAGACTTTAGGAAAGTCATAAGAAAAAGGGGGAAAAAATATCGTAATTTGGCAAATGCCGAGGTCGTGAATTTTACGTCATTCATTTGTATCCGTTTACTTTTTTTTTTTAAAAAGGGAGTATTTTATTCATAGCCTTGTGCAATTCGGCAATTATTTGTACCAACAATTTTTTTTTTACGGAGATATAAGGTGAGTTTTGAACGAAGTTAAACTTTGTTGTTGGTTTTTTTTTAGGCATATTGATAATTGACAAATTTTTGAATAGTTTTAATTATACGGGTATTTGATGGTAGTTGCGAACGAGATTGGTTTGCAAAAATGTTCAAACGTAAGTGAATATCCAGGTGTCCATTATTTTTATAACCTATGTGTAGGTATGTAAACAATTTGAACGGAATGAGATTAAAAATTCACGGGAAAATTGCCGTTATTAACAAATTACATAGTCGATACTTCAACTCATCGCTCCTACAATAAAAAGAGAAAAGAAATACATACGATTGTTGTTTAATAATTGGAAGTGAAATAAGTAGTCAAGAAATTCTTGTCAATCATGGTTGCAAAACATTTCTATAACTGTTAGTTTACTTACCAAATAATACGTGTAATATATTGTCCAATAGCGCCCCAATTTTATTTTGATTTTTTTCAAGAGAAACGCAGTAACATCGTAAAACTGCATTTTAGTACATATATTAAATATTTATTTTTGCTTTTGTAATAATGATAATAACTGTTTCGGTTTCAAAACAGTAACGATTAGTAAAATTCCGAAATAGGATTGCAGTAATTGTAAATATATACTTATTACACTGTTTACCAGTTTATTAAAAATACCTAGATCATTTTTTTAATCATAAATTATGTTCCCTAATAGTAAAAATGTTATCGTGAAAACTTCTCTTTTGTTTATCTTTTTCTTTTTTTCAATTAATTTCGCTCCCTTTACATTAACCGAATTTTACGTAAACTGTTGTTTATACGCATCTTTATTTCTGGAGTTCAATAATTCGCTCGCTATCCTGTTGAATGTAAAGTTACAAGAGCCTGTTTTCTTCGATTGAACAAAGATAAAAACAAGACCAATCAACCGTATCTACAAAAAATAAAAAATGCACATGGTAACGAAATAACATGTATATTTTACAAACTAATGGTATACAAATTGTAGATTACTTTTATATGAATTTTGACAATGAAAAAGAAAAAAACAAAAAATTGGTCAAAGCGTACCTACCATAAAAAACAAAAATACTATACAGTATATTTTCGGATATTTGGATAAATTTACTTATTATTCTTATTCTTATTGTTATTACTATTACGATTTTTACTACCATCATTATTATCATTATTTACCGCTGTGGAACTTACCAATTGTGACAAGTGTGTCACACGTACACTGTGAAGCGACATTTAGAAAGAAAAAAAAAAAACCTGTTAATACGTAATGTTAGCGGTAATCGTGCATTTATTTGTTATCGGTATGTCATTATGATTTTCAATAAACAAAAAATCACATTACATCGTGTAATAGATATATGTGTATATACCTATATCTTAAAATTATCCGCGTTCTTCCATTTTTTTCGTCAATTGTGGACGAAAACATTGAACGTACAGTATTAAAAGTAAAAATATATAAATAGAGCGAGTTCTGTTGTTCGAACCAACATTTTTGCAACAATTTTCTTCCCATTCGAATAATCGGTTTGTCTATTCATCAAATATTCATCAAAAAATTGGTGGGTGAAAGGTAATGAAACGTGTAATTTTTTTTTTTTTTTTGTATTATTAATTATTGTTTTAATAATAACGCTTATTCTGTATTTACATGTATATCTACGGTTCTTTATCGCTAAGAACAAAAACATTGATATTCACTATTATGTGTATATATATATATGTATAAGCTATTATTATTGCGTGTAAGTCTAATCATTCCTAATTTTAGTAATGAATTAATAATTTACATACATACACGAGGCGTGTGCCTCTACAGGGTGTCACGTAACTCGCGTATAGGAAGCCCGTAGCAGCGTTTTCCATGAACAATAAGGATAGTAAACTATCAGCGTTCTCAAATAGAGTTTAGCTTAAGCCAAGTAATTTCTTTTCCATTTTTGAACTTCATGTTGGAGTCGTCTTTTTGATTTCCCCAGTTGCATAATCAGCAACGTTAAAAACTACCAACTTTCACACTTTGATTCAATCGGAGGTGAGGAAAATACGAGTTTTGTTGTATCGTAGAAATTTCAATCAAACTTTACTGTTTTCGTTTTTCGTTTAAAACACCGCGACGGGATTACAATACGCGAGTTATGCGAGGCACCCTGTACATCTCACAGTAAGTATATCATCATTCGATCATTCGCTATACAAATACGTAATTTTAATAAATTATTATATTATGTTTTATACTCCCCCCAGCTTCTGAGCAAAGGGACTGTGATGCTTTATCAGCAAGACACAATATGTGTGTTCTTATATTTTTAATTTTATTGTTAAGACTTACGAGTATGAGATGCAAAAATAGTGAAATGTTCTTGCCGGTAAATGATACTTAAATTAATACGCGTGCAGAGCGAAATGTCTACAAAATAACAATAATAATAGTAAGTATATACATGTATATTCGATTTCTAAACGTATTTTGATGTTATCTTTTTTCTTTTTAAAGATTTTTAGTTCAATATCCGAGACTACAGCCTGTTTAATAATTACCGAATAATAAAAAAAACGTTTCTGACTAGAAACTCATATAATATTACATGTAATGAAAAGAGAGCTACAGGAGCTGGAGGGAGTTTCATTGGCAGTACAATAAGTGATTATAAATTGCTAGTGAAATTCTCTTTCTCTCATTCTCATCATAGAATTCAAAATTATTTTCGTTCGAATATCAAGGCACTCGTTTCGATTATTGTAAATATCAAAATATATTATTGTAATGTATAAAACAGTCGTTCGTTCGATTAGAGTTCATTGTTTAAAAAAAATAAAATAAGTAAAAAGAACACGATTCACGATAATTAAATAATAATTTGCAGTGATCAATAGCGGGTGAAATATTCCCTGTGACATTTCATCGTAGTAAAGTGAAACAGTGCGGTATTCAGATCTAGTTCAAAGGCTCGTCGTACGCGTCGACATTAAGTAAAATGACTTCTGAATTGTGTATCCCAGTATTCTAAATTTCGACTCAAGACGGTTCCGAACTCTGCTAAAATTTGAAAATCGACGAATGCGCCATCTCGGAACTTTGGGTTGGCGATCAAATCCGTCAGTGACCAGTGTTGCTCCGACCGGCACGAAGTGACGAACCGTGTTTCAACGTATAATGCGTATTTGCGAAAGCTACGGAATTAAAACTACGGGTAAAGGCAAGTGGTGACTGTGGTATAGTGTGTCAAGTGTCGCGGTGCCAATGGAAGAATGCTTCTCAAAACACGAGTGTAAGATGGGTTGTGTACTCTGAATACCAAGAAGATGCGAGCGTTTGTTTATCCGTAAGAATCGGATTGTTCGCGATTTCTGTTTTGGCCGATCGATCGCGTACTAGTTCACATATTTCACGTGAATTTGAACGGGAACATTCACCACTTCGCAAGGATGCAAGTGTCGGCGTCACGCGCCGTGTTCCTTGGAAGGCCAAGGACACATATCATCGCAGTTTGGAAAACCATCTTTGGAGGAGTGCTTCGATTAGCGGCGGAGTAAACAATCATTGCTGCGCAGTTTATTGGTCGTAGTTACCGTTTCGCAGCGGCTGCCTCTCGGCTGCGTCGGTCGGCCGGTTTCTCTTGAAGAAGCCACACTGGAAATACACAAATCATAGGTAAGCTCTCATTGCAATAATTATCACAACGATTCTATGTATTTACATAACTGAACTCGGTGTTTGTGCATGCAACTGCAATTTTACTGTACCTAGTTTCGTTATTTATAAACCTTTCAAGATTTCGGGTAGCGAGAAAAACTATAAAATATTTCTTACAGTTCACACTACACGCAATTTGAATAGTTTTTAATAGCAATTGTTAAGTTGACGTAGAAAACAAAAAAAAAAAAAAAAAACGTTTTCACGATTCTTTACTCTGATTTCACGATCGAATTAGCTGTTCGAAACGTGACGAGAACGGATTTCGTTGTCATATTCTCACCTTGTAGAGTAGGAAGATGAGTAGCAAGAGAATAATTGCGCCGGCACAAGCCGACAGGACGACAATCCATAATGGTATAACGTCAGGTGCGCTGGGAGAAGCGCTCGGATATACGGTGGTGAATATTTCGTAGCTTTTGTCGATCGGTTTAGCAAGGTCGCCGATGAAGGGTTGACGCGTGACGCGGGCAACGAGCTGAGTGGAGAGTTCGACTTTGTCGTTGAACGCAATTTCCTTGAGCGTTTTAGCCTTGATCCTCGACCGCATGGCGATCCAAACTTCCTCGTTCTTGAGCAACGGCCCAATCGTGCATCGAAGGTTAACGCACTTTGCGGTTTTGCACATCTGAACCCGCCCCTCCTCGATATTCTCAGCTTTGAGCTCAGGCTCGTCGGCCCTGCGATTTCTGCCGGTCCTACGGTGTTCGAATTTCCTGAACTCGGCGATATTCAGGTCGTCAGTCTCCCTCGGGTATCGGCTCCTGATACGTTCGTCGGTTCTGGTGGCGGGGACGTTGTCACCGCTGAATTCACCCTGGTCCTCAAAACCAACTCTCCGCGTTCCGCTAACCACCTTCCGTCCCGAGTCGTAAGTTGACTCGTACGATGACTCCTGTCGCCAGGCGTTACCCTCGGCACCGAAACCTCCACCGTTCCCTGCGGATTCTCCAGTGTGGGTAATCTGCCTCCCGTATGCCCAGTTTCCGGAAACTGATTCCTGCGGGACTCCGCCGCCGATGGTGATGGTCTCCTTTCGCTGGTACGTGTAAGTTCCTGGAATACGGAACTTGCGGCCGTCCGCAAGCACGACGTAGACGAGACCGTCCGTGCCACCTTCCAAGCGACCTTCGCGACTTTGCCACCGGCTATCTTGTTCCTGACTCGAGGTATAACTCGGGCTTCCACGGCTGTCTAGGAGCTCGAAAAATTCGCCGTTTTTGAACTGGATGTAAGCCTTGCCGTTGGCCACCCTGAACCGACTCTCAAGCTGGACATAATCCATCCCGTTTCTTGTGTTTGTCGCTATAGCCGTGGACTCACGGTTTATGTCCGAGAAAAACTTTTCCAGTTCCTGGGAAGCCGCGACGTTTGGGATCCTGGAACTTCCCCACTGGCGCTGTTCGCCGTTTTCCGTAATCACTCGTCCCGATGCTCCGGAGAAGTTTTCACGTTCCGAGTTGCCACCGCTCCTTGAATGCTCGCTTCGGTCTTTGTAGGTCGGTGAATATTCCTGTCTGTTGTTCAGATTGATTGTCTCCTCCGTCTCAATCTGTCCTCTGTTTCCACTGTCGTAAATTCCCGTTCTGAAATATCCGTCACGATTCACGTTTGTCCCGCTAACTTTCTCCTCCGTACCTCGCATGTCGTTCCATCCGTGCTGAAATCCTCCGGAATGGTTGCGCCTAGTGCTGTGATGAGTCTCTGCGTAGGTGATGTCGCCGAATTGATTCCTGTTTTCCATCCCTGATTCAACAGGGTCCTTGAATCTAGTGTCCTGAATTTGAGTAGCCCCTCCGTTCGACCCCGTGAAAATTTCCATCGACTGACTTCCGCCGCCGGTGACAGAATCGCCTCCAATTGCGAAATTCTTATTGTTACCACTTCCACGAGTTTCCGAGTAAGTAGTTTCGCTCTTGTACTTCTGACCTCTTTCCATTCCCGGTTCCATCGGTTCCTCGAATCTAGTGCCGTGGATCTGAGTCGAACCCTCATTCGACCCCGTGAACACTCCCGTCGACTGACTTCCGCCGCCGTTGAAAGAACGATCTTCAACCGCGAAATTGTTCTGGCCACCGCTTTCGACTTTGTAGTTTTCGGATGCCGTATGGCTCTTCGAGTATCCACCGCTGGTCTGCGTCTTCGAATTCTTCACGACCAGAAGATCGTCGTTAGTCTGATCTTCGTTCTGTTGCCAGCGTCTTTCATCCACCGTAACCTGATTGGTTCTGTCGAAGCTTCCACCGCTCGAGTATCCTCCGACCATACCTGCATACGACTGTCTTCTGCGCTTGTCGTCGAGCTGTGAAGATCGAATTAAAAGCATTACAATCACCTTCGATTTAAGGACGTATAAAAACGTAAAAAGCTTATCCTGTTAACCCTTTCATGCATACATTTTTCCTTGATTGCGATTCACTTGAAAGTTTTCATACACGGGCTTTTGGGGTCGTTGATTACGAATCCGAACTCGAAATTTGAAAATTTAAAATAGCGCATCTAATATGGCGGACAAAGAAAAACAACAGGAAGAACAATTTTTTGGTGTGTATTAAGTTTGCGTAAAAATTAGCATTCGGATTTTAATGGTGGATTAGCAGAAAATGCATTTTCTTTTTTTGTTTACATGTGCTATTTTTTCAGTAAATAAATGAACAAATTTTATATTTTTTGGTGGACTTGGAAATATTTCAGGTACCATGTGGAATGAAAAAAGTAGTTTAATAAATAAAAAGCTGCAAAGAAAAATGTGGCACGCTGAGCGTAATTTAAAGCGTGATTCGAAGGGTTAACCAAACTCCGCAACCCGGCTTACTTCGGTATAATAAGCGAAAGGACACTTACCGTCAGACTGAGGTAATTAGCGTTTGCAGTCGCGCACTCGATCCTTCCAGATGTCTCGGGCTGCTCGAGCAAGTATATGAGTTCTTCACCGGCGAGGGTCTGCGCTGGCCATATCAGGAAGGCCTCCCCCTCGAGAATTTGGGACGGACCGTCGTTTCGTATGGTATAATTGTGCGTAAGAAGCGGTCCGAATTCCAATTCGGTAGTGATGTTTTCCGACGTGTAATTCTCGAAGTTGAAGTACAGGTCCTTGGGCTTGCTCTTACCTTCGATGAAGAGCTCGGTCTGTACCCAAATCGGCATTGTCAAACGGATGGTGTTGTCCGCCCGAGTCCCATCTTCTTCGGGGTTCGTCGTGTTGACGGTCATGTCAAGGTCGTAGCTCAGTTTCATATCCTGAGTGGTTATCGGCTGAAGTATAACTTTGAAGTGGACCAGCTTTTCACTCGGCATTGGGTTACCGATCTCACATTTCAGCGTGTTGTTGTTCTTCAAGTTCGGGGCCGAGCATAGTACCAGTATCTCGTTCTTGTCGATCTGCTCAACTTTTATGTAGTCGATAGCCTTGGGCAACTGCAGATAGTAGGTAGCCTCGAACGCGTCCTCTCCCGTGTTCTGTACCACGATATCGAGTTCGAACCTGTTTCCGGAACCCAGGAGATACTTCTCGACGCTCTTTGTCGCGTACAACTCGAGATTCGGTATGCAGACGTTGTCCTGGCCGCAGCTCTTCATTATCGAGATCGAGTCGGGCTGCGAAGTCGACGCACCGAGCACCGGTCTCAGCTCGGCCAATGGGTTTCGCCTTTCCTCGGCGAAGGTTTGCTGCTCGACTAGGCTGATCCGCATCTCGGCGTCTATCGACGTCAGCTTGTCCCTGATATTCGGAGATACGTAGACGCTGAAATTCTTGCATAACAAATTGTTGCTGCTCAGTTCAAACGACTGATTGATCGAACTCCTCGATTCGTGCTCGATGAAGAAGAGCCGAGGGTTATTCGGCTTCTTCGTGTCTAGGACGTACTCGACGTTGAAACGGAATATCGGTGCCACCCCCCGGCCAGTGTACTTTAGGCAAGCACTTAGCATAAGACAAGACACGGTAGTTCTGTCACTCAGGGTGCATTCTCGATTCTCGAGCGACACGGACTTGGACTGAGAAATGAACTCCACGTAGGCTTCTATCTTAATTACCGGTCGCGAACGGAAAAAGGCTGCGCTGCTGGATTCGTAAGCACCGATGACGATGTCCGGGTAATAGTTGTCGTCCAGGTCCTTACCGCCGGCGATAGAAAACCCGAAGGTCGAGACCGGTCGCTCCATTACCGAGGCGTATATCGCCTGAGAGTACTTCTCCAAAACACCGGTCTTCGAACCGTGATAGATGTAGACCGCACCCCGGCCGTCCGGACCACCGTAAGGAGCGCCAACCGCGAAGTCTTGATAACCGTCGAGATCAATGTCCTTCAGCGAAGCCAGGGATAGTCCGAATCTGCCTCTGTTCTCCACGCCGTCTCTGCGAATTGAGTGAAAATGTTACCGTGCGGTGACAAGTGTAGGTGAGGCTGCGCCGTGACTCAAACTCAGACTCGAATAACTTTCAATTCGCGAGGGATTATCTTCTTCTTACCTGGTTTCCGACTCGCTGAACTTCTGAACAGGATCCTCTACCATCCCTTGGTAAAATATGTGAACCCTCCCGGTTTCATAGGTCATCTTCGGGTCGTCTTCTATCGTAAACATAGGCGCTCCGACAACCAGATCGTCCAGGCCGTCTCCGTTTACGTCGCAGGCAATAACCGAGTATCCAAAGTAAGCGCCCATCTGGTCGCCGGTCAAGTTAGCGTGCCAGGTCGTCATGTCCGATCTTAGTAGTACAACCTGTGCGCGAAAATCGATTTTAGTCGAAAGATTATTTGAAAGTTTTAATCGGCACGGATCAAGCTGCGGTACCGAGTGTAAAGAAGAACGTCTGAAAATCAACCGTGTATTATACCTTTCCATGTAGATTGTAGCTTCTGGGCATACCAACGGCTGCTCCTTGTTCTCCGTTGCCTTCGAAATCACCCGAAGCGACCGAGTAGCCGAGGTAAGAGTCGTCATCTTCGGGTCCGCTTTCCTTCGTGAATGACACCGGCGGTTCACCTCCCGATCCACTTGAAAATACTTGACCTGGGCAACGATTGTTTCACAGTTATTTTTACATCGGATCACCGTGCTTTTACAGAGTTATTCGCTTTCGTTCGTTGCATAGCCAAGGCAAGCTGACACGAGGCTGAAACTAGCAGTCATAATTATCAGCCAAACGTTCTAACGTTCATTCAAATAAGGTAGTGAAGTCCAACAATCAAAATTTTGTCAAATACCTTGAACCTCCGATACTTTAATAGAATTATCAAGGATAAAAGTGAAGCGAATTTTTCTGTTTCCAAACAGCTTAACCCGTTTGGCTGCTAGCTTCAGCTTCGTCGAGCTGACTGCATCTTCGATCGTTTCGCACGTGTTATGTGGCGATTATACCGATCGACGTTGCAGCCTCCAAATTACTGGATAATGTACAAGTGCTCATTCTCATCTAGCATTCCAGCACACTGCACTGCGATTGTATTATAAGCTATATTATGCTCTATAGCTTTTTTAGCCTTCCACGTTTCGCAGCCTCCGAATTCCATTCCACCGCAATCCTTCGTTCCATTTTACTCGAATCGTATATATAGGTCTAAATGTTGTTGTAATCGTAATACTACATCGCTCTATGTATATCGGTCAATTTGCAATCGACGGGTGTATTTAATTTCGGAGACTGCGATTTGTCGTCACAACGAGGCAGCCTCTCGTTGCTATTACAGCCGTACTGATCAGATCACGCTGGAAGCTGTAAAAGCAGCCCGCACCTGTGGGATTGTTATATTTGAACACCCTCGACTCACCTGGCAGTTGTTAAAGAAACAGCGTTTAATAATCTGGTTGAATCGTTAATGAAGTATTAAAAGAACAAAAACTCATTGGGTGGTTAAGAATTAATTTTTTTCAAGTATCCCCCCATCAGCAGGCTTTTCGTTGTTAATATTATATAATAGGCGTGAGTGCGTTATCAATCAATCCCAAATGAAATTTTCGTTATTTCGGTTTTAATAATTATACAATATCTATCGACTTGAGTACTTTGTATTAATTAATCCAAATCACTGCCAAGCAAGTGTCACGGGGATACGTGTTTCGATTGTATCAACATCGTCATAGTTGAGACCGCACTCGGAATAGTTTCGTGTTACTTTCATTTGTTTATACTATTCAAAATTCATCGAGTGTTCATAAGTATGCACAGCTCGTGCAGCGGTCTCCGTTTTGAAGATTTACTGATGCATCGATTCAAGCTGTATAACACGGGTTAATTCGGTTTCAGTATAATTAATATGGCAACTGATTAGGGGCATTGGTGGTAATGCGATTGGGTGGCAGGGCGGCTGGAAGTTCATGGTACCTGCAGATCCGAAGAATCCGCGTCCGGGGGGTAAATATTCAAATTCAGCTTCGCTGGCGATTGAGTACACCTGACCTGAAAATTTTACGTGAAAACATTCTTCAACAATACAATCTGCGCCAGACAATTGCACAAGAATGACACAACATGACAATCAATAGGCAATAATCCCTTCATCTCGATCACAAAAGCCACCGTTATAATGACGATCACCCTTGATACGATTTAAAACGAAATCAAAAAAAAAAAACACATTCAGTATGTATCGAGGTGTATGTGTAACATGACCCAACATTCGTGAACACAATTGTTGACAAATCGTATTTACCTTGCCAGTAGTAGCTACCAGGGGCACCAATGAACGCTCTTTTACCATCCTGAAACAGAAGTGAAAAGGACCTCATAAGCTCTGGAATATTACACGCCGATAAACAACTTCCAATTTTTATAGTTTACTAGAATTTTTTACTGGCCATAATGTTTTGCCCCCCCTTTTCCTTCAACCGTTTCCAAGCTTCTTATCGTAGAAAGATTTATACTGATTGGATGAGATTTTCAGCTCCGAGGGTCCCCGGTTCACGAGAGATTACGAGAAGACGTGAGGTTACAACGAGGGTGGAGGGGGCCAATCGGGTCGAGGGAAGGAAAGATATTGAAAACCGTTCACCCGTAACAATTTCATTACCAAAGGTTAGTTACTCGAATCCTATGACCAAACTATTTTACATCGTTTCGCATTCGGCGTGAAAGAAACACAGTAGACGAGAGTATAGGTATAATTACAAGGCTGTGGGGCGATAAGCAGTTTGTTTTCTTGAGCATTCGCCTATCATTTGTTAAATTTTATTTTCGTTTTTTCTTTTTTCCTTTGTTTTTTCTTCCTTTCTATCGTTGTCTTATTAAATCGCGAACGAATCGCTGCGTTCGTTGATGGCCGCCGGTAATGGATCAGTAACGACGCAGTTTCGTCGTTTAGGAAAAATTATCCATTTGTAATGGGCAACAGCTGCCCAAAATTGACCGATAAGTAAACCATTTACTACGCCCTCTTAGTCTTATCGGTAGGCGGCTGAACGATTTAGAAGAAACGAGCCTAGAGTTTCATTTTAAAGGAACATTTCACTTCAAATGATCAAGGGTGCGTCATGAACGTACTTTTTTTTTCCAACCGATCAGTCAAAGACTTCTAAATGGTCGATTTAATTGACAAAAAATAAATAAAAAACAAATAATAAACTGCAGTACGCATCTGATACGTACACTCTCGTTTTACATTTTACACACGAATCGTGACAATCATGAGACCCGTTCAGCGTAATAAAATAATATACGTGAAGAATTTATTGGTCACGCGTCTGGACACAATCGGGCGAATAGTTCTCAGGCTTATTCGGAGCGTAATTCGTATGTGTGTCTAAATACTTAACGCAGCCGTGTCTTCGTATACTAGGACGTAAGTCAAGGCGCCGGGCGACGTATGAGGGCTTAAATTTATCAGTGTGAGAAAGCGTTCCAAGTGGTGCTAGAAACGGCTGACACGCAGGACAGACCGCAACCCTTTTGCGTTTTTGTCCTCATCGTCGGCGCGGCGGTTTACTAACGTAATTAAACACTGGAATAAGTGTTGCATATACGCGTCGCATGTTGTGCACTGTGTCTATCTCGTCATTGCACGACGTGTGTGCACGTATAGAACGGAGAACACGCAGGTCTGCTACCAAAAAATTGCACAGGTTTTTTTTTACACCGTTTCTTATAGATTTTTACTCACTGAAACCGGGAAATATACTCAAAAAATTCCATCGCGTTAGGTTTTTTCCTTGAACTCGTGTTTTTAGTTTCGTTTAGCGTGAAACTCCCGTTTAACTCGAAATCTGGTATCCTATTCTCGATTCTAAAAATTCTACGCAAAACCGATTTCTTACTTTCATTTAATACATGCATCAGAGTGAGACTCGAGAATAAATACAAACAGGGAAACGGAAAATGGAAAGAACGGATAAGTATCAAAGAAAAGCAGAAAACGTTTCGTAGGCAAAGAGAACGAACACGAAATGTTGAGTTCACTTCACGAAGAAATTGTTTGTCTAATTTTGTAAGAACTGTTGTTTAGTTCATGGTATTGAAACGGTTGTTTATTAATTATTGTTATGCTTTTATACAGTACGCGATGGAGGGAAATGGAAATGATTTTTGGACTCAGCACACTCGAATACATAATTTTTTATCCAAAAGATCCCACGCAGCTAAAATAGAATATTTATTTGCAGACCCGTGAAATTAATCGGACCACGTGTACTTCCAGCATAAGATTGATCGCGATTTTCGCTATACAGATGAGAAAGGAAAAAAAACATTATTGCACTCTAGTCGCGGTAGCTCTCGTGGTCTCATGCCCTCGCATCGCTCCTGTCAAACCCTATTCACCGCAAATGTTTCGCGTAGTTTTGTACACGGAAAGGTAGAAGACGTCGTCGTCGCCGTAGGTTGTTGATACCCCACTTGAAGCGAAACAATGAAACGTGGACGCAGGCATAAATTTAGCATGCGCAGCGGCAACAGCCACCAGCAGTCTCTCGAGTATACATATTTGGCTCTGTTATATTTCAATCTGAGTCCCCTTTTTCTCAGATCGGCGCCAGAGTACAACTCACGTGCATGGGTTCGTGCATCTTGTGTATCGCGTACCTTCCACTACTTCTTGCCCACGTATCGTGTATCGTGTATATCGTGTTCCGCGTCTCCTGTTGCTCCGAAGCGCTCACCGAAGACTGGAGCAGACCCGGTGACCGCTATTGTTCCAGTTGCAAATTTTTCTCGTGTAAGCAAGAGGCCCGCAACTCGCCTCCGCGGGGGGTGCAGGTCTTCCCACTCTCGTCCCTCTTCTCCGAGAGTCTACCGTAGCCGCAACGCGTCCCTCTTCAAGTCCGTCGTCCTGATCTCGCCGTTATTCGGACGTCGAAAATATTTTATCTGCGAACGCATTCGAGTCTGCTTCATGATTTCAGGAAACCATCGTCAGCTCTGGGATCCTGCTCCAGTTCCCCTGGATTCCTCCGCTTCGTCCTCTTCTTCTTCTTCTACTTCTCGGTAAGGCCTGGGGTGGATGCATATGCTAAGCGGCGATACCCGAGAAAGAAGAGAATCGGCGCAGCATGAGACGGTTTCATGGCGCCATTTAAGGAGAGGACATTTCGTTCTGTCACCGTTTCGTGTTCCGCTGTGGAGAGACCACCTACGCGCCTCCCGTTTCAGCTTTACGTTCGCCATCTCCAACGGAGGAGACCTTTGTCTCGGTAAGACTGTCCCTCTTTTATCCCTCCTTGTTTCCCTCGGAAACAAAGCGACAATCCAAGCGTCCCGAGGAACCCTTCCTTCCTTCCTTCCCTTACCAGGATGCAACGGAACCAGCTCCTCGGGGTGCACATCGCTGCGATTCGTCACCGGGGTTCGAGGCGAACCGGACTGCGGTCCTCAGCACGACGTGGCGCAGCAGACACTTTCCAAACGTGCGGCACAAGCTTTGGCGCATATGGCGATGCACCGTGAAAGAACACTTCCGTTATGCCGTGCGGAGAGACGGGTGGCTGGCTGCCTTCCTTATACCCATTACTACGTGGGACTTGGCAAGGGCTTCGGGCTCGTAAATTCCAGTAAATACGACGAGGAGTCTCCGCCTGTATCCCGCAAATTCTCCCCGCGGTAGGTATAATGCTTTTCCCTTGCCGTTTCAACTCTCCAATGCGATGTGCATCCGATTGTCTGTATACGTAGGTACACCGACTGCAGTCTCCGACCGTGGTATCACCCATTTGTCGCGAGGCCACGGCGCTGCCATGGATTTCTCGTAAATTCAACCGCCCCCCCGTAACTTTTAAAACCTTGTCGCCGTCCGTACTAGCTGCGCCGGTGCATCTTTATTACCCTGCTTACCGTCACTGAAATTCTACCACGACAATGGTCTCGGCTGATCTCTCCTCGCGGACGTGCCAATCGACTAGTTTCACGTCGGTAGAGGGATTCGCACATCGTGATAAATTATGACTCGATTGCTCGATGCTCTCTCGACGTGACAACCGCGGTAGGTGGGTGTTGGAAAAATTTTCGGGAAATTCATTTGCAGAGGAACTGTTACTCGTGTCTCATGTTTGACATACTGCCCCGCCAGAAGAAACGATCGAATGGAGTTGGACGTAGTAAGAGAGTCGAATGCTCGTATTAACATTGAATAAGTGTATAGGCCACTGTGTGACTCAGGTGGACGACTTGCCGGACATGCATTAAACATCCCCACTACAACGGACTACTGCAATTCTGAATTATACATCCTCTGTGAGAGATCGCCGGTCCAGGACTCCATTCCTCCCTACGGATTGCTCCACAACGCAGCTACCGATGGCTTCTTTGGCGGCGGAGATTCTTCGGCAAACGGTCATGGTTACTTCGCCAGGTGCTTGAGCATCCACCACCATCAAATTCGAATTTTAAGGTACTTGGCGACATTTTTTTAGTCAAGGTACTATAACTCTGTACGTGGTGAGAATGACAAGGAAGGTATACCGGTTCGATTTCTCCGATTTGATTTCTCAAAAGCACTTTGAGAGGGTGAAACCACCCTTCAGAGTAAGGCGTGTCAAGGGTTTTGATTTGGCAGCCTCACCCACAAGAACATGATATGTTTTCAACCAACGCAACGGGACAAGTTTTCTCATAACGAGAAATGAAAAATCGACCCGGGATAACTTCCTTGTGAGTTCAGAAATAACGAAATTTACGTTGCGAGGAATGAAATTTTGCCGGTTTAATGCCCACGATTTTCTCCACTACATCTTTGCGCAACACTTCCCAGTGCATGCATCCAACGGATATGAGAATGAAATCGCCGTATCGATCGCGCGGATCGAATCGATCCCGCCGTATAGATCTGTACGGAGATAACCATCCTATCTCTAGCTGCATCGGTAAGCTGCGCACCCTCCAGCTGTAACGCGCTTATGTAAGAGAAGCGAATGAAAAAGTTGATTCTTAGCATATACACTGCAGTACCTACCATGTCTGATCGTTTCACTCGTTTCTCATTTTTTACTCCGTATCATGCGGTTGCAGCAATCCTCGATTAACCATCGAGTCCTTCTAGATCGTTTTCAAAGCCGAACAGATTTAGCGCTGAATTTCACGGACCTGCATCCTACACGCGCAAAGGAATTGGAATTCCGTTTGCCACTTTTTTTTTTTCCCCCAAAAATGGAAGAAAAACAAAACCGTTTCGTCAATGTTCGCGATCGAGAAAGAGTGCAGGAAAGTCCCTCGGTCAAAGCCGAGGAGAGTGATAAATTGATGCGTTTAACCGACCAATTAATTGTCCCCTGTCAAACTTGACGTTCTAAACTCGTAGCGACCGTCTTATCGGTTAACAAGGCATTCCCTGATTGATCAAGCGGCGTGTCTAGCCGCTCTAACCCCGCTTCGTCGCGTATTTAACTCGATCGATTTTACCGATCCCCGATCTATGAGGCGATCGTCGAGCGTGTCGCTTCACGTCGTATCCTTACCTTTGAGAGGGCGGCGCCCAATCCAGCTTGACAAGATCCCTGCCTGTGGTAGCCCGTGAGTCCTGTAACGGAAACGGATAATTATTGCATATTATTCCATTAACCGAATTAAGACACGCGCGCACTGAATGCCAGAGTCGGTATTTCACTCCCACGCAATACCGCCTGTGCAGGCGATGTCCTTATCTGACAATGAGAAAAATTTCCCATTTATGAATGATTTTTATTACGTTATAATATTACACGCTGCCAGTTCGTCGAAATTCACATTCATTGAATTAATTAATCGCTTTCTCTTATTATTCTTGAAAAAAAATTACACAACGTGTAAGTTTTTTCCTGCTGAATGTTTCTTCCTTGATTATAGAACGTAAAGTCGAAGGGATTCGAGACGATGGTCTAACTGGTTTTTCTACCGACGTTGCAAACAGGAAGTGGTTTTCCATCCCGAGAAACCTCAAATTTTGCAATTACTCATTGTCAGTACGGACTTAGCTGCTCGAACGGAAGTCGTGAATTTATTTCCTTCTTCAGTCGACGCACAAGTTATATTTATATTGTAGATATTTATAACAGTACGTTAACGAGGATCGCGATTCCTTTAGATTTCACTTCACGATTCGCGATTAATTGCCGTTAATTATTAATTACCATTAATAATACAAGGGTCGAACGTGCCCGAGAATATTACACCTGTAGGGTGTCGTAACTAATATCCTGACATGCAACGTGAGTTATTTAAGCGTTTCAGCGGATTAATGCAGAACATACGATAAGGTGAAAAAATAATTACCCAAATGATTAATTACCGTAATTAGGTAGGTGTATATTTACTTGCGGTATACGGGGTATATTATTACATATACCTATCATACCTCACATACTAAATCCAATGTACGAAACGTGCCCTAACATCTACCTCCAGTTCTTTACATATATGTTTATATATATACCTACTTTTATCTAGGATCTATATTATAAATAGTTCTCGTCTTCCGAAGTGCGCGCTACGGTTTGAAAACAAAATTAATAACCCCTCGAAGCGTGGTCCGAAATACTCGAATTACACAACATTAGGCCAGACAAATTTGATCCTCGATTTTTATCCTCCCCGAAAATTCAAATCATTAAGGCGTTACACCCAGTCAGAAAGCCGAAAAACTGAATTATACAAGAATTTTTCACGAAGAGACGTTATAATTTATTAACATAAAAATTTATATACATATTGGGATAACATTATATGTACCTGGACATATATGTACATTATGAAAACGCAATTAAAGAGGCGAGAATCGAAGTTTGAAAAATCCGGCAATGGTACGCGTTGTAAATAAATCAAAGTAAAAATTGTAACGTACAAGCGCGTATAACAGAAGCTCCGATCGTGTCACGGACGCCTGAGCAGCTTACAGTGTGTAAGCGTACACGTACGTAAATGCATCCACGTATTAGGAACCCTCATATGTGTTATAAACGCGATAGCGTATCCGGTAAGACTGGCCTTTCCGAGCGTGCATAATATGCATTATACACGAGATAAAATATATTTTACACAGCCGCTAACGGATGACCGTGCAGACAGACGTAAAGACGAACGAGCACTCGCAACTCAATGCCGACTCTCTCTGCCTACGGTGCAATAATATCAATCAGAGTGCAGCGCGGAGCTCGCTTAATTATTACAAATGTATTAAAAGTCGTGTTTATACTCTAATGCTTCGCCATTGACGCGTCGTGTCTATTATACGGTACAAGAAACGATTGACGTTTATTTTTAGCAATTAGTATGCGTTCCAACGCGTGCATTGATCTTTCTTCGCTCCGATCAATCCCGTTTTCCCTGAGTGAATAATTGATCAGTGTATGTCTGTATATGTATAGCTGGTTTACGGATCGTCCAATGTTTAAAATCTATACTATACAACGATAGAAACGATCTTGGATGGCATATTTGTATGCGTTGAAACGTTTGGTCGGCTGATGGTTTTGTCGTATTTAAAACAGATATTGAAAACCTCTCGTCGATTCAATTTCCCTGCTTTTATTTCTGTCTTTAAGTCTTTGAGTCTCCGGAACGGATACACACTTTGATTCCGAGGGAGAAGTTTGAACGCGCAATTTATATAAATCGTTTTATCCCCTTTATATCCGTGGAGCAGCGATTAAACGGTACAGTGTTATTTATAAAAATGTATCTCGTTGCGCCGGGGATAGAATTTCTCGGTGAGAGAAAGAGCTATTCTTGAATTAACGGGACGACAGTAAGGCGATTCCGATTCTGGAACCGGGACGATTCCGTTCCCTCGGGATAAATTTGTTAAACCCCGCGTCTGCAGCAGCCTCGCTCGTAAAACGCGGTCGAAGTCAGATCAAAGAGTGAGATGGAACTTGCCGTGCAACTCGGAAGTTGCAACTTGACGTTGACCAGAGATTAGCAGGGGGTGAATTACTGCCGCGGCATGCACCTTGCATTACGGCTCGTTTGAGAGATATATCAATCGCGGAAGAAGCGCGTGATCCCGAGGGAATGCGAATTATTCACTCAACGCGCGTTTGCTTCGCGATTCGCTATATTTGCGTACAGAGAATAAGAAAGCGGAATGAATGAACTCTCTGATAATTATACGCAGAGGTTCGCGGAGACGACGCGTTAAGTAAAGTTGACTGCGTGAAACGCGAATAAAATTTTCAGGATCGAGATGCACGCGTGTTATTGTATAATATATAAGTACATGCGTCAATAATATTAATCACTCGAGACGTAGAGTTGCGAAAACGTTGCGTAAGCGGTACAAGTTAACGGGAGTGCGGGACGAGCTGTGAATTGGTAACCAACACTGATGAATTGTAATTAAAGTACAGGAGCTTGCGCGGTCTTACACTCGCGCGAAAGCTCTGGGTTGAGCCGTTTCAATCGTAATTTTTAAGCGAGATCAAGTGTCTCTGAATGCGACTCCGTAATTAACGCTGTCAACTGTAAAGCGAGAGCTGTCGATCCGACCGCAAGCTCTCGTATTAATTACACGGGCCTGCGAAATGTAACTTTCAATTTCTCCCTTAAATTAATAACGATATTTCTTCAGGTATTTAGGTTTTCTTTTTTTCTTTACACGGTACACGGAGATTTATTTTTACGCAAGATATGCATATTTACAGATTTTTTTTTACAACAATTTTTATGAAGAAATAAAATACGATGAATATAAAACTGAATGTTTAGGTTAGGAAGTGAACAGCATTAGTTTTAAACAAGACTTAAGAGACTAGATAAATCAAAAAGAGTTTACGATATCTTTTTTTACTTTCTTCGAAACTCCTGTTCAATCTTTTTTTCTTGTATTTTCTGTACAAATTAGAAATACAATATTATATTTGAAATATCCTCAACGCGATATGAATTTTTCTTCCGCTTTCACCGTTTTCACACTCATTCGGTTTATTCGTAGAAATTTAGTAATCGTAACGACGAATAACTCTCTAAAAATGGCTCTGGTCAGATCACTCGGCGGATATTTTTCTCTAGCGATATGTTCGAACCAAAGCCGTGATTTTGATTCGTGCCTCGAGATCAACGCGATATTAATTTTTCGCGACGAATTAGCGGAAACCGATACCTACGGTGCCTGTATGTAAATAACTCGGAAACTTGTACGGGCTATGAAAGGACAGAAGTGGCGTTACTTTTTTAAATTCATATATAACACGGGCGTAAATCACTGCACACGTGGCATAACGTTGAATTCTACGACCGCGCAAGTCTAGCTTTACCGGATACCGAAGGGATAAAACCAAAGACCGGAAACACGGTTTGCGAACCGTAGTCAAAGGGTGAAAAAAAAATTGCACGACTCTGCAGCTTGATCGAAGAAAAAATTGAAAAAATCCTTCTTCCGGACCTCGATGGTTGGAACTTGCGCGAAAAATCTCCGCATCGACGGTGTGCCGATACAGAGACTCGATGCGATGGGTATTCTCCGATTTCCGATTCTCTCTATCGATAGCGATCGAGCCGGATACGCTCGAAGAAAGACGCCAATGCCTATCAATAAGACACACGCATTGAACCGGCGCGTATAATCGTCCGTTCGACCGCACGCAGCGACGCTGAAGGGATCGAGATATTCTTAGTGCTGCAGCATCTTCATCTCCCCATTGTTCCTCGATCCTGGCATCGTTGCGTTATACGTAAACTCTCGGGGGCCGAGTTTAAGTTTCGAAATTGGAAAGTTCCGAAAGCGTCTAATTTCGAATTATTTGATATAGGGAAATATGAAGCGAAGGAATCAAATTTTTACGGAGCAACGAAGTTTCGATTGGTCGGAAAGCCGACGGATCAAAGTTCCGGAATGCAAGATTTCGAAAATTCAAGTTTCAATGGAGAAATATTGCGAAAAATAAAGTTTCGATAGAATAAAATTCCGATTATTAAAGTATACCCAGACAGCGTAGTTTACTCAACGAGTGGGCGTAAAAAATCAGGATCGCCAGGATTCCGAACGTAAACGTATCGAAAATCCGAACCAAAGAAAAATCAAACTGGTGAATATTTCACCAAGCCAGAAATTCACCGAACTGAACATCTTTGATCATTCGGAATTTCGATGTTTCAGATTTTCAAACTTTCTCATTCTCGCACTTTCGGCTAATTCGAAACTTTGATATTTGGTCGCTTCCACGTTTCGCGACAAAAAAAAATTCGGAATTTGCCAATTTCGAAATTTCAACCCCGTACCTAAAACCGCGATCAAAAGCTCCGTATATCGTACGAGGTATCTGGACCATTTCGAGAAGTGACAACGTACCGTGCGTCGTCCGACCCTTCCCAACAAAGAAAACATCCTCCTTCCGCAGCTAGTCCCGAGACTGTTAGAAACAGTCGGCGGTATTAACTCCGGTGTTTTCTGAAGCAGGGTGAAAATTGTGAGGGGGCGGGACGAGGTCGAGTTTCCCGTGACGGTCCCGCGACCTGGGGGGTCCGCGTGGGCCCTGCGTGCAGGGTGAAAGGGCCCGAACGGCTTCCGCGGGGCTGCCGACAGCTGCGGGGCCGCGATCAAAGCCGGAACGGAGTGCCGGGTCCCGATAAGCCGGCGGTCCAGCCTCGTCATCGAAGTGTTTTGACTTCTCTATCGGCGAGCGTGCAGATAGGAAACTGTACGGCTCAAATTGTCTGGGGGATCGGAGGGCGGAAAAAGCGTCGTCGCTCAGGCGGTTGGGGAGCCCGATTTTAAGTGGCCCGTACCCTCGAACATGCGGGAAAAAATATCCTCCATCTCTGTTACTCCTTACGCAGCGAGGCTCGGGGCTCTCGAGTACCTTGAAAAGTGCGACGCCGTTCCGTCGCATGGCAGGAAATATTTCGTTACGGTTAACGTTTACGGCATCTTGCTGCGGGGTGCGTCAAACGAGGGTGCCGAATATGCCACATGTCTCGTTTATCCGGAAATTTGAAATTTGGGAAACAGAGTCGAGACCCGTGAACCGTTTGCCTCTTATGAGAAGTATCGTTGGACGGATGTTACCGACCGAAAGTGAGTCTCGGTGAGAATATTGAACGCTTCGCGATGAGATGAAAATTCGGAAGAAATCTATCGCGAACGTCAGCGATAATTCGTTTTCAATAAAAATAATGCCGAAAAGTTGTTAACAAATTGTTTAAACAAAAATTTGTGCAACACATCTCTCGTTCACCGAAATTCCCCCTCCAAATTTCATCGACTTGAAACCCACGGTACCGTGTACAGCGTATTTCAATTTTCCTCCTTCCCTTCCACATTTTAAATACACGCCTTGCGTTAGAAAAAACCTCATATAAAGCTTCTGCCCTGCGTTTTCTCAGGGACGATAAACGGAGTGGTAAGAAAAAGAAATGAAGAAGTAAATAGAGAAAGAGAGAAAGAAAAAAAGATTGTTTAGGCGCACCGTGCATCATGTTGGGCTGCTGCACCGGTAGCTAACAGACATATTTACCCGGCAAGGTCAGGGTGAGTATATCCAGACAGAAAATGTTTCTAGTTTGTCTGTCAGCGACGATATAGTTGCTCCGGGTACCTTGTATATAATAAGCTTTATTTTACCTCGGCTAAAACAGGCACGGAATATTTCGTCCTGCGGTTCTCGACGCGCCGGAACCATAATAATCTAACCGTCGGTTTAGCGACTGCACCGGACGTTTCCTTATCTTGAAACGTGGAAACCCTCAAACTGGTTGCAAACTCGTACCCCCAACTTATATATTAATTCCTAAAAACTAAATTCCCATGAAAAAACAAAATAAATGGGAGTTTTTTTTCGTTAGGTTTGGTTTTGCGTAAAAGACTTTGTAACACCTCTTCTATTACGATTGTGACCTATTTTTTCACCCTCCGTACGCTAACCCGGTTTGTGATCCGCGGTAAATTGATGTTTGACAAAACGAAGAAAAACAAACAAATAAAAATCGTGCTTGCCGAATGTAAATTATGTCCTAAATACCGAAACGTCGTTATTAAAGCGTCCAAGATTTCACATGTAATTATATCAGAAGCAATATTCTCATTCTGTTCTTTTCTTCTTTTGTTTCTTCCTATTTACCTTTCTCGTGCGAAAAGAAGCTGCTGTGAATACTGTAATTCACCTGAAATTATTGGCAATTTAACTTGATACTCACTCGTTCTGCAGGGTGAGAATTCTTTCGAACCGCTAAAACTGTGGCTGGTAATGTAGCAAGTGCCGACCGGTTCTCGTGCCGCGAAGGAACTGGTGAACCATAAGTACCTCGGTGCACAGGCCTAAAAAATAAATCAAACAAATCTATTATTAACTATTAAGAAACAGTAATAAATTTATCAGCGTTTCGGTATACTAATAACATTTCATACCGTTTCTGATACATTTTTACTCACTGAAACCGGGGAAAATACTCAAAAATGAACACGAAATGTTGAGTACATTTCGTAAAGAAATTGTTTGTCTAATTTTATAAGAAATACCGTTTAGTTCATCGTAATGAGATGGTGGTGTTTTCTTTATCGTTATGCTTTTTCTTTATGCAAACGCCTTGTATTCTGCAAAAATATTGTACACGTGACGGAGGTAAATGGAAGTGATTTTTTAATTCAACACACTCGAAAACATAATATTATAAAATATTTTGTTGCAGACCTGTGTGATTCACAGTGATTCGATCGGCAGAAAAAAATATCAACCGCAGGCTTATACCGATTTTCACCGTGCGGTAAAAGAAAAAATATGAAAAAGAAGAGCAACAAAATCGTGTTCAAAGTCGAGCCTCCGGTTTGACCGTGACTCCGAAAAGATGAGAGAGCCAGGCTTTTCGGGTTCAATTACATTACATTGAAACGAGTTTATACGAGGACCGGCAAGGCTGCCGCGACACTGTGCGATAACTTTTACAACATACACAGTCGAAGCCTAGCGTCGATCCGAGCCAAACACATCACAGGATATATCACTGCCGCATTTAGAACATGCGTTATTAACGTTGACGTAGTCGACCGTGTGTAAATGTATATATATATTTGAATGTGCGCGGGTACGCGATGTCCACACGTATTGTAATAACGCTTGGTTTCTTCAAACGATCGGCTGGACGGGACCCCGAAACCGGGGTTATCGCATTATCCGAATCAGTGTAGCCTGACCGGATCTGAAACCTCCTCGAAGCTCCGTATTAAAGAAGAATTCTCATGCATAGGTGACTATTACCGAGCAGTCCCAACCGCGTCGTTACGATCTGTAATACGACGGCTCAAGAGTTTCGATTTTCGTACCTTTTCTTCCTTCTCCTCCGGGTCAGACGATATTAAATTTGAAGAGCCGAAATTACGACCTACGCAAGCCGAGCTGGTAGTTTATTTTTTTTTTCTTTTTTTTTTTTTTATCTCTACCGAGGCTTACGACACACTCGAAGTTGAACGAAAGCTCAGCATGTGCCGCTACTTGTTGTTGCCAGTTATAAATACGAACGACACCGTATGTTTGCCCGAAAATCTTGAGACTTGAACAACTCGAGGACGATTCTAATCTTTTTTTTTTTTTTCCTACTTAACCGGGTCCTGTTTTCAAGCCTCTTCGTCGTACGGATGGCAACGTAAAACCCGAGAGGATCTTCGAACCCTCACAATCAGTGCTACCGCAGAATTTCCGAGAAGTTTGCAAGTCCTGAAAAACTCTGTCGCTGGAAATTGATCACGGCTTATAAGAGTCTCTATAAACGATGACGATGGCGATGATGATGATGATGATGATGATGGAAAGGTCGAGCTGTAAAATGTTTTATTTTCATGCGATAAAACGTTCGGCCGGGAGTGAGAACTTTGCTCCGTAGATAAAAATAGCTTAAAAAGTCGAGATGACGCGAGTTAAACTTCGTGCAACGTACAACGTGCAAGGAGCCAAATATCGTCGAACGTTACCCGATTGTCCTCCGACTTTATCGCACTCCGAAATCACGTCGTCGTCGTTGCGTCGAAGCCACTTTCACTCCACGCGTGCAATTAGTCTTTGTGCACCATTACACAGAGACCCGCATCCCGGGCAGAAGTCTCTTATCTATCGATAACGCGTCCGTCTTGTCCGTCCGGCTGCTCCTGCCACGAAATCATGTAGCTCAGCTTTTCAACCCACACAGTGAGATACGATTACTCGATGCTGGACACTGGACGTCGCAGTCGGACTGACAATGAAAGAGTTCTGGAAACGCAACGGCGTTTTACGCTTCCGACGCCTTTCCTAACGGCGATAATGTTTTCGGAAGCTCGCGGAACTTTTCAAATTTGGTACCTCGACCCGGCCCCGATATTTGAATAACGAGAGTCGTACGCAGCTGCGGCTTTATAGACAGGGACTCCCAAGTCCCCGTTCCGTGAGGTCGCGCGTCTAATTCTGCAGACAATCAGATAAATTGGCTCAAACGACGACGGACCCGGAGAGCCTCGTTACAATTTATTCCGGCGACGCGGTCCAACCCCGAAGCGAGAGGGAGAGCAAAAACGAGACGAAGAAAGCTGAGAGAGAAAAGTCTGACGAGGATTTAAAGAAGGACAAAGAAGAACCGCAATTTATCCATCGCGCTCGTCTAAGCTCCCAAGTACCAGAAACGGGTGCGGCTCTGCCAGTCGAACTCCTACCGCAATGAATCATCTCTGTTATACCGTGCCGTATGCTGTTAAATGAGTTTTCGATGCTCTTATTATTATTACTATCATCCTCGTTGTATTAACGTCGTTATTATCTCCGTTGTTCTATGCGGGTCGTTATGGTCCGTTTGTCGTTCTAGTCGCGTGGTGCTTCTCTTCTCGGTCGGCACTGATTAATTAATAAACCAAAGAACTCCGAGTGCCTGGTATCACGTTACACGCA
This sequence comes from Neodiprion lecontei, assembly GCF_021901455.1. Classification (NCBI taxonomy): domain Eukaryota; kingdom Metazoa; phylum Arthropoda; class Insecta; order Hymenoptera; family Diprionidae; genus Neodiprion; species Neodiprion lecontei. The sequence goes on along the minus strand of NC_060263.1, from coordinate 1,290,639 downwards.
AAGTCCTCGTACTTGCGTCAAATACTTATCTGCTGCGCTACGCGTAGAACCTGCTCGCTCAACTTTAGTCTGGATAAAGCAGCTGGATTTTCTTCAAAAAAAAAAAAAAAAAGCGAGTAGAAATGAGAGAGGATTGTGCGAAAGAAAAAACGGAAAATCAAACTCACACGGTGCGATCCGGTTTCAATTACGGCGATGATGATTGTAATAATATGATCATCCAAATATATCTGATCGATGTAATATGAAATAACTTCAAGAACTTTCGTGCTTTGATAGTTTCACAACTCTGAACGCCTTGAGGAAAGATTGTTTCTCGAAGCTGGGCATTATTTTGCGGGCTAAAATAAGCCGAATAGAGAGAAGGGATGCGGTAAGACAAAAAGGAGAATTTCAGTCCGTCCAAACCAGAGCCAGAACCAACAAATAAGCCTCGTTATTTATTGACGGCTATGCGAAGAAGAATTTCGGATAATCTGTCGAAGGAAGAAGAAGAAGAAAAAAAAAGATCTCATACCAATTTTAGTATCGGTTATTATCAGGTTTGTTTGATATTTTGTTTTCCGATTTTTATGATTTCTTTCCGTCTATCCTTCTTCTTATTCTTCTTCTTATTTCGGATTTTACGCCACTCGGTTCGAGAGAATAAAATGAATAAACAACGGTGACCCGACGAGAGGAACCACTGAGATGAAGCGCGATGTACCAAAAGGAAGCGAAAGTTATTTCGGTCCGTGAATGAGGTCATCGGTGTCGACTGCACCCATGAGCTTAGGCGTCTTGACTACTAGGTAGCAGGGTTCGATGTTTGAAAATCAACAGAGTTGGCCGTGGGTGTGGGTGGAGCGTACCTTTATTACACCGACGGGGCTATTTCGACCCGTTTCGTTATAAAACACATACGAAGGTTGGCCGTAGCCGCGGCTGCAGGACGATCGATTCGAGAGGTCCTGACACCTCTTCCACGGGGAAAGAAACTAACTTCGACGCGAAAAATGTTCGTCTCTCGGGACTCCGGAGTCCCTTGACGCGTTTTTAACCCCGTCTCTCTTTTTCTCCCTCTCTCTTTTCCTCTCTCGCCTGAAAATGGGCTGGTAATGACCGATCGTAAAACGAGTCTCATGCGGCTCAGTTATACCGACTTTGCTGACTTACCAGGTGCCCTTTTACGGAAGAGGAGTTCGCGTTATTGTTCCATTTCGCAAATAATCGTTGCGTAACAATAGCCGAGATAATTTAACGCCCCGCGCACGGCTCGGAAATTAACCTCGGCTTGTAATTACCGTTATTACACTGGCGAATGATCTTCTCCCAGTTTAGCAATATCTCACGTGTAGGTAAGCGTCGGTTTCTTTTCCTTTTTTATTTCCTCTTGCTTCTCCGCGGCATGAAATTAATAATACATTCGTCACGTGCTCGAGCAGCTCGACGTCGCTGCGAGTGTAAAAAACGAATGATCCTTGTGCCTGACTTCCGGTCGATGGGAATTCCTGACTCACCTGTCACACGGGAATTCCGCTTTTAGCTTCACGAAATCAGGGGCAGCGCGACCCTCGGCCGATAACACAAATCAGGAGGAGAAAAAAGGAGAGAAATTCCGAGTTTCTATTGAAATAAATAAACTTCGATTCTATACATCGAGTAATAACCGAAATCTTTATTTATTACTTATAATTTGTATTATCGATTCTTTTACTTTTATAGTTTGTTATTAATTATTAGTTTTGAATAAAACTAATTTGACTGCAGAACTGAAGTTTGTTTAGTTGTTATTTACAATAAATGTTTGAGAAAATAGGTCATTTTTCTTGAAATCCGAAATATCGTTTTGGTTTCTAAAAAAGCAAATTTTACCTGATAAAACTATTCTTCGACTTATCAGTTACGTGGAAGAAATCAAAATTTGACATCTAGAAACCCAAACTGAAAACTCGTGTTCATCGGTGTAACCGATCTAACCTCTCGAAGGTTCTTTTTATCTAATTTCCAAAATTTTCCGCCTCACCATCGGCGATATTGTGTTACACCTGTCGCCGTGCCAATTGCCGAAAGTCGAAAGTAAAACGCATCCGTGGTAATTTTCGTATTAGTCCAAGTTTCAAAGTTGAGTCGTTCGCGGTTGAGTCACTCGGCTTCGTCGCGCCGAGAACGGCGGACTCTGAGTCAGGCATTATTTATACCGTAGTTATTCTTCGCGATGTCGGGGTATCAAAAACTCTTTCGCAAAACGGCGCCCTCTATTTCCTCTTTTTCCGATTTTTGCCGCAATTACGACGTTTCGCAAGTAGGTACATTGCTCGTGAACCACTGCAACCAGCAACCACCTCTTACCGAACCGCAAATTGTTCCTCGTCACGACGATTCCGCAGTCTCCGGTACCGCAATGAAGGAGCACCGACGCCGATCGGGGGAGAAAAACCGACCGTTTAGCGGGCGTCGCAATTTGTCCAGCGAGGACAAAACACGCGGAGGGAATGCCCATTGTCTCGGGACGCCAAATTAGCTGCCCGCTGAAATATACAAACATACACGAGCGGCCGATTCGCCGATTCGACAACGTTTTTCGCCAAACCGCAGACTCCCATTGTATGTTTCAAGCAATACGCGTAGACGCTCAGCGGTGCGAATTATTGGGCGTAATCTTTGGCGGGAAGATACAAGGAGAGGGAAGATAAAAGGGGAAGGGAAGGGTTCCGGGTTACAAGACTCTGCTCTCAGAGAGGGTCGCCGGGGTCGCAACGCCGGCGCCGATTGTATCCTTCTATTTTTCACCGCGTTCTTTAATCGATGCGTTTTTGCCGCGCGATAATCCCGGCGTACGTCCCTCTTCACCCTCACGGATGTTGGTATCTCCCTGGTCCCGAGGCAGGTATAAGCTTTGCCGCGAACAATTTTATCGCCTGCAAACTTCAGGCTGCCCGCTCCGCGATCCTTGGTTATACATGTATCCTCCCGACGATTGTTCGCCCTTTGAACGCTTCTTCTTATTCGAGCGAAGAGGAGGAGAGGACGACCGTTTTTGTACCGGGGGCCGGTATTCAAGATCGTCCAGAGAGCTCTGCCTGCGACCATGCAGCGATTGTCTCCGCGCTTTCGACCATCCTTGGAATCGATTCCCGATTTCCTCTTTCGTACTTTATCCCCTTGTAACAAACTCCGCCGAACAAAGATTCATCCGATAGCGCGTCAAGGTAGATTCTCTCTCAATTTTTTTTACACCGCACCGATAATTCAGTCTTGGTGCTCAAGAAGATCCGTGGATCGGGTATAACAAATTAAAAAAAAAAAAAAAATAAGAAAAAAAAAAGAAAAAATGCTCCCGTCTTCTCGAAAGTCCAAAATTCTTCTCTGCTCTCCGCGTTGTCCTGTTCCTCTTACATGCGTTACCGCATAAGAAATAGAGTGATTGTGAATTAACCCTCGCCAGTGGTGACAGTCGGGTTAGCGTACGGCGAGCAAGAACTCGTACGTAGAAAGACTGTAAGCAGCACGCTGCAGCTGCGCTGCTCGAGGGTTTCGAAGGCGCGAGAAGAGTGGCCGGCTTATCAAAGGCGATGAAAAAGCACTCCGAGCAGAGCTTGGATTGATAAATTGATAAATTACGAGTGCGATATTATTACACCGTGGCACTGCGGCGGAGGATTAAATGGAAATGAGCGGATAATGGAAGTAGTAATAAAAAAGTAGCAAGTAAAATAATAAACCAGACTGAAAATTTGTGTTGACCGGTGTAATTGAAATGAAAAGAAAAAAAAAAAAAACGTAAAAATAATAAAAAGTCTCAGAACTCGGCGTGCCTGATATGAAATAAATTTTTGAGACAACCTTGCAGAAGCAACGAGTATACATCTACGTATACTTAATATTTAGAAGGCTTAACGCATCCTGACGGCAATGACTCTTCGACACGTGATGCGAATAGCTTCTTTCACGTTCGTTTCACATCGCGCGTCCGCCACGACGATTCGTTGAAAAACTTACCGATCGATCAGTTGGTTTTTTTTTTTTTTTTTCTTCAATTTATTTTTTTCCTTTCTTGTTTCTACAATTTCGTGGAGCTCGAAACGTGAAGCGAAATTAATCACTCAATTATATTATATTATACGCGCATATTTTTCATCGTTAATAAAACACGGCTACAGTGCGATTGCAATTGATACGGTAGCAGGCTGTAATATATCCGCGGTGCGAGTGTGAGTTTTGCATTTTTTAATTGCACACATCGCACACGCGGGACACGGAGATCTGAATTGCTTGGGAAGATTGCGCCTTATACACACGGAGAAGAATGCCTCGGCACATTCTGATCTAAGTAGATAATTCTAACATTAACCGGGGAATGTTATACTGGTAAACCTGTCAACGGGTCTTACACGGAAAATCACCAGCGAGTCGAGAGAGACTGGAAATAGTGCGAACAAGGTGGTGTGCGCATCGCGCGAATGTCAACGGTGATTTTCGTTTTTTATACGATTTTAATTATGGTAAAAAATAATTGTCAAGTACGCGAAACAGGGGTAAGTTTTTCTGACGAATCGATTGCCGCTATTTATTTATTTATTATACATTATTGTCATATTGCGAGAAAAGCGGAAATTTTGGAGAAGACAACAAAATCCATTTCTGAAACACCTTCAGAATATCTCAATATCGTCGAAAAAGTGTTTCTTTACCTAAATAAAGGCATTCCGAGTCAATATTTCCGTTTCAAAGTAAACGGGTTAATATCTCATGCGTGTAAAAGTTTGTGAGGCTATAATTCCTACGTCGTAGTTTCCGTCACATAATTATCTATGAATTACACAAAGTTATACGAAAACATTCGTTGAATCAAAAACCGCTTAAAAAACGACTCTCGACTGATCCCGAACCAATGTTATTACACCCGAAAACTTCAAACATACATTTCGAGGATCACAGACGTTGACGACGCTCGTTCCAAACCATCAAAATTGAAACCACTTAACGTCGCTTGGAAAGAAGATAGAAATCGACACTCAACCATATAACGTCATGCGTATGTCCATGTCTTTTTTTTTTTGTGTGGTAATTTATCGAGTGCTGACGATTTATTTTCATCGTCTAGCCGCGCAACCAGTCTCTCATCCGCGTTGTAACACGTCCTCCGCGATATCAAGAAGGTTATTTCCACCACGTGTGACAAAATTTTTACCCTGCGTTGAGCAGGCTGCAGCTTCTTCCCGATGCATTAATCTTTATCGAATCTTGATACTGAAACGGCGTGAAACGGTTCCAATATTTAACGAAGTGAAAGGCGCTTTCTTACGCGAGGAATTGATCCAGGAAACGTCTCGTGATTGATGAAAGTTCGCCGCTTGCGGACTGTGGTGCTGTGGAACTGTTTTTTTACGCGCGTGACGGGAGTTGTAGGTATAATGTAAATGTTGAACCGCGAAGGGATCATCACGTTGTTGCACATGTGCACGTGCCGACGAACGGATAAGGGCGGTGCTGTTCACATCAGAGGGACCGCTAAGTCTGTCGGTGGAACACGAGCCGAAGGCTAAAAGATCTTCGCGGTGGATTGGTACCGAGGCAGGACGCTAATGAGAAGTATTAGGCGGCTCATCACGGTTACGCGTGTCCATCCTTGCGTGGATTCCGCATTGCGATATTGCGGGAATACCCAGAACAAGATACGGTTCAGATTTGCCGCTGGTCCAGCCAGCCGTGCGAAAGACCAGCGCAGAGTTAGAGGACTCTTTCACGTTTTGCGTAGTCAGGTCCGTAACGATAAGATCTGCGAAAAATGAGGTAATGCAGAAATTGAAACTCAATTTTGAACGCAGGTTCTGGTACAATATTTTTCCGAAAACAAAAGCCTCGGGATTCCGGTAGTTGTGCGAAACGTGAAATCGCAAGCAGTGCATGAACGCCCTGAGCCAAGCCACCGTTTCGACCGTGACGGAAAGCGAAGCACCGGTTGTTTTCGAATCTAGAAATAGAAATCCGCCAAGAAGCGAGAGCTTATACTGACCAGGGTTCAGCGGGATTTAGAATTTCATCATACGGTCATAAAACACACACTCGATCGCGTAAATCCCGTTCAAGCTTTCAGAAAATTGGATAACAGACAGCTGCAGGACTCTCAAAGAAATCGCGTATATTTCGATGATCAAAATTCTTTATGATAAAAGCACAATTGGGTGAAGAATATTTGAGAGAAATAGATTCGTAAACCGTGAAATAGAAACGTCTCGCAAGCCAGCGGACCGTTAAAGAACCGGTGAACTAAACCTGGACAGGGAGTGAAATAGCGGTTGGAGCCGAGACAAATTATAGTCGGTACCTACCGGCAGACACGGCATCGTCTGTAACCGAGGCCTGATGGTTATTTAGATTACTGATCATTTATTTTTCTTCCTAGTTGGTGCATGAACAGAAGCTCCAGACCACGTAGCGCGGGGGTATCATCGTTATATCCTACACTCTGCCGTGGCTCACGCATGCAACATTTTTGTTTTCACACGCGGATGCTTCTCCCTCCGTTACTGTCGTCCGCACTCGCGTAGTACGATTGCGCGGAGAAGAGTAAAAAGTAATCTCTTTAACGAAACGGTAGCGCGACGGGTCGCCTCAGCTTTGACGTTGCCTGCGCATCCATCTACTCGAGGACCGAAATACCTCTGAAGTTTGTCAGTTTCCTAAACGATTTTTTATAATTGACACTGATGCACTTACCAGTATGGGTCCGTCCACCTCGTCCGTCGTTGAAACTGTCGCTCCGAACCATTGGGCCGTTTTGTTGTCCACTTGGTAGGCCGCCCCTATTTTCGCGTTCCACATGTTCCCTGCAATTATATTAGAATCATCGCATCAGTTGCGCGTACTATCCGATACGACGGGGATGAGTGGATTAAAAACGGTCGAAACAATCGCGATTTCGAAGTAGGTACGAGGCTGCCAGGTGCAATATCTGGTTCGGAATTGAGTCTTACTGCACACTCGCTGGTTTCCGCAGGGGAGGCGGTATATCCAGTTGGCAGGGTCGACTCCGCTTCTTCGCGGAGAGTAACCTAATACGTCAATGAACAGGACGAGGCTCTGCTGGTGTAATACCGTATAACCGAGAAAGACGCTATATAAGTATGTATAACGAGACAGGCAACTCTGCGAGAACATTGCCGGCGAGTTCCCGCAACAGACGCTTATTGCGTATACCAGTACCAGGTGCAGCACCGAGTTACGTATCCTTCAAGTTTCAATCCAATTCCAAACCCGAGCCAGTTGCCGCCGCTTCATTCAAGAGAATCCAATGCTGTTTCTGTCTCCCGTTACGCAGAGTACTTGACTCTGCCTACTTTCCTTTTTTGATTCGACAAAGATGTGACTTTAGGTTATACGCCTCCGATGGCCATTCTACACATCCCGCATGACAAACTTTTGCCTTTTTGAACCTTTGTTTACCGAAAATCTACGGTTTAAGCGAAGCGCGATGTGCTTCCAGTAACGTGCAACAAACCGCGATTAAAAACGGATATCCGGAACACCTGTCCGGAACGAATGGAAACGTCAGATTTTTTCCAAATATAGTTCTTCCAAGAGACTCGGACTCGGACTCGGGTTAAAAGTACGCAGCCGGCGATTTCTTCGGCCTTCGTGTACCTCTGCGGTGAACCCGTTACCCGTATGGGTCATTCGATTTCCGTATAAAGAGAAACGGTGGCTGCGCAGTCGAGCTGGGAACACCAGCTGCGGAGACGGTCAACCACGTCCAGAGCCAACACGTTCTCGGCTGTATTAGGCGGTGCTGGTTCTTGCGCCGCGTTTCATGCTTCTCCGTATCTCATCCACTTCATCGTCAGGGCGCAGCATCGCGACGACGAACACCGACGCGGTGGTATCATCGTCACCGAGTGACGCGGCGTAGCCGTATGGGAAGTTAGTGACCTCCGAGGTCATTCTTCGTCGACTCCCATTCGTGGACATCCACGTTGCGCTGCGGGATTTTTTCACCATGGTTTGCCTCGTAGCGAACGAAAGGAAATCAGTGGATCCGGATCAGGGTTACACGGACTGATGTCAGGGTTTATTTTCGAAGATGACTCGGCAAGCCGAGGCTGGTGGGTACTATTTTGAATCTAGACCAGTTTCAACCGGCGCCTCGTAATTAGCCATCGCGGGAATAATCATCGGTCGTTATTACGGGGTTAACTGACTTGACAAAAAGGGTTTTAAGTGGCACGTTAACGTTCTGTAATCCAACAATTTCACGCGCAATTTGTTTGACGGATTCACTTTGACACATTGAAAATACCCCCAAGGTCCAGACACGCGCGATGTTCTTTAATGATTTTGGTATTCGGATGGTATTTAATTGGACAAGAATCGTTGTTTGTCGAACAACAGGAGGTGGCTAATTATCCTCGGATATATCGACCCACCGTACACAGTCTCTGCTACATACCCATATATACACGTGTCGCGCGTGCAGGACTAAGTTTGCGAGAGGCAGAAACACACGGCGTATTCTGTACCTACTACCGAATGAGAAAGTTGTAGAAGCCAAGTCGATATACTAATTGGCTCTACACGGATAACAACATAGCCGAACCCGGCGGTGATCGAATCGTTGATCGGTAGCCGCTGCTACTGGTTTCTGCAACGACGATATGCCGCTGCTGGTCATGCATTACAGGTATACCCATCCCGCAGTCTCAATCCCTGGGATACCCGGATCAATCTTCACTTACGATCAGAAAATTAAAGATTTTTTAATGGCTACATTCCGTTGCTTGGTTTCGTGTCAATTTCCGGTACGATTCAATTACCAGAAACGGTCGAAGATCGAGTTAAATGTTTGGGTTAACAACTTGGTATCCATCGAGCACAACGCTGTTCTCCGCAAACGTGTCCACATCTGTTATAATATGGTCTCATGTGAACGCCCACGCAGGGTTCACCAGAGCTTTCTTTCTAGGGTCAGGGAGAATGTAGGTCATGCGTTAGATGAAAAGAACACTCCCGAGTCGTGGCATTCTAGTCAGCGGTGCTAAAAGTTTCTCGATTGCATACACTCGAGTCGCGTGTATCGTAGCCAGTGTGGAGGGCTAAAATACCAACATGTGACATGTGTATTCGAATTTGCAACAGACTTTCACAGTCTCAACACACTCTTTAATCTCATCGCTCGATTGTTAATGAATTTGTTTCTATGATTTTACGAGCCTCTTTGAACCCTGTGATATTATATACCGGGTGTGGCTAAAGAAGCTGGACGGTAAGCGTTTTAAATAAATTAAACGAAATTCTTTGTACTAAAAATTTCTTGCAACATAACGCGGCTCGCAATTCGTTACAGTCAATGTTGATACAGACTTAAAAATACTGCCATGACCGAGTTTTGTTATTAAATTATACGTCTAGGTACGAGTATTCTGAAATTGTACAGTATGTTTCCTGCCACCAGATGGCGTTTCTTTTGTCAGCTCACGAGTTAAGCCCACTTCCTTTACATTGTACAGTGATACATAACGCATATTTTCTCTCCCTCTCTCTCTCTCTCTTTTTGTTTTGTTTTTATATAGAAGTCGCGTCGACACGTAATAAGCCCGTATACTCATGCCCATACAACCTTGCAGAGAGTCTTAGGTAGTTATTTTCGGTCCATGACGGAGCTGTATAGTCGGAAAAAATATGCTGTATGCACTAGGATTTACACGTAGGTACAAGCGTGGAAAACATACATCGAGACAGTTATTTATCGCAAGGTGACGATCAAACGATGTTAAATACTCGAGCGTGTTCCATGGAATGTATGATTTCACCTCGAGCTTCGTTGATGACCGTTAAACTTGGACAGTCATTTTTTCGGTTATCTAGATACGGCGTTAAATACCTCGCCGGACCTTCAGACCTCGTTAAATATTTTCCGTCATTCCTGCCTTATCAATAACTTGCATTCTGTTGGATGCGTGTTGAGTCCTTGTCGCACTTCAACTTAAACTGTCACAGTAACTTGCACGTTTATCAGGTAAACGTTTTCTGTAGTCAGTTGCTTGCGTCGGTATGTTTTTTTTCTTGCTTTATGAAAATTTCACTTCATCTCAATTTCACGCTCAGAGTCCATGCGTCCATCCGCAGGTGGGAAACGGAATTCAAGGCGAATTAGCCGGGAATCGACGACCTTGTCCGGACATCTTCGTAATCAATACGAGAAGTTGTTTGCTGTATAAAGACGCGTGTCCAGAACCGGTTGATCCCAGGAATCGATTCTGCTGTATTTTTACTACCTACTTGCCTTCCGATCATGATTCTTACGAGATAGCTGTGCAGCTCTTATACCGTTCAAATTATTATACCGCAACTGAACTCTGACGAGGATTTTGCTTTTTCTCGGCAGTCCTTTGATCCTTATCTTCGAGGAACGATGCTAAGTACTCAATTTTCCGTCACTTTTACGTATAATCTTTTTGGGTGGGGGTAAAAACATAGAAGAGTCAAAAAATTGAAAGGGCACAATATCGAATTTTTAACGAGGCGAAAACTTGGTTTATAGAATTTAAAAATGTTGAAAGTAGGAGGATGGAGGAGTAAAAAAATAGAATCCTCAGAACTCCTTTCGATAATATAGAATCTTTTGAAGGTTTTGACCTTTCTACATTTTATCGATCCGTATTGCGACTTTCTATATTTGCACTTGCCACGTTATTATATTGATATTCTGGTCCTTCTATCAATCGACAATTTTAGTTCTTAATCCCCACCCATCTTTTTCCTTCGTCGCTTGGCTCCGAAATCCTTCGAAATCTACTAGGACTACTGTTGTCTGAAATTAGCACAAGTCAGAACAACTTACCCTCTGGGTCGAAGTTGATCTGCGAACAGTTGTTGTCAGTAGCGAAATGACAGGTGTATACTGCACCTCCTTTTTCCACGCCCTCTTGCCTAGTTTGGGCAGCTGGCGCACCGACTATAACCCTGAAGCACAAAACAGACATACATTAATTAAATATTACTTTATACCAGCTGGATAGTTTAATATCGGCAATTTTATATCTGCTTACGTATTGCATACGTTTCATAAATGTGCGGTATTCAAGACCGTGTACCTGCGATGGTTGCCCAATCAGATCATTCAACTTTGACATTTAAGCCCCTCCAGAGGCACTCTGGCATTACCTTACCATAAAAGAGCGAACTACTTCCTGAGCTGTGCGAAAAATGTGAATTTCGAAACCTTTCACCGTTGGAAATAAGTCATTTTCATTAATATAACGATGCATGTTTTGCACACGCTTCGAAAGTCGAGTCGGAACGTTTCGTATGTTGATTATTGCAATTCTCTGACAAACAGCCCTGAAGAATTTCATCTCTCTTTCGTGATAAATGGCACATGAATAGGTTGTTGGTGAAAAAAACAAATGTTGGAATTAACGTATAACTTATATCTCACGCCGCAGCGGAAAACAATTCTGAACGAGACATGATTGTGTTATATCCATAAATTCCCAGTCAACAGAAGACCCTCCATCAATAGTTCACGTCATCCGTTTGACTCACCGATTACACGGAACTTTGTTCGTCGTATGTCCTGTACTAGTGAAATCGCGCAACAGCTATATATACTCATCGTTGCGGTATGTAATTAATGTTGATTTAGTTTTTAAGCCCGATAAAAAATCAGGCAACACTCAAAACCGCGCTCGGTTACAAACATCCTGACGAAAATAATTACATCGCAGTCTCCAACGCCTCGGATTAAGTGTACTTTGAACCATATTTCCTCCCCGACTTTCGCAGTGATCGACGAAATTATCAACCGCTGTGGATTACGCAAATACAGGTCAGCAGCGGTCATCGGCGTGCCGAAGATTCGCGTTAATTCAGCGTGTGACGTGATCGCGAATTAGTAGACTAATTCGTCATTTCGATACCAGGAACATAAAACACGCGCTGCTCGAGAATAATAATTTGTTTGGACTAGGGCTGAATACGAAGTCAGACCGCAGTGTATAAAATGTGCTGTATTGAGAATTTCTCAATTATAGTACGTATAAAGTTACTTGCGACAAGAGCTGCTTATGCATTGCGTGGATGACTGATTACGGTTGGCAAGAAAACCGCGGGAGTCTCGTCGTCATTTGCAGTTCTGATATCTTGCATCTAAAACACACCGGTGCATCATACCTTTACATGGGCACGCATAAACGAGCCTGGGTAAAAGATCGCGTACCATTATGATCAGATTCTTTAAGGGAAGGTGTACATCTTGGACGGTCTAAAATCATACCTATTGTTAGGAGTATTTTGATTATTTTTTTTAAAGAAAATGATAACACTTGGATCAATTTCAGTTTGAGGGCTTTATTATTTATAATTTCAAGAACATTTTAGATTTTTTTCATTCAAATTAATAACGAAATAGCGACATGGCGCTTACAAGTAACGAGCGACCACGTTTTCCTTTACTTTAAAAAAAGTGGTTTCATTTACTTAAAAAAAAAAAACTCCTAGCAATAGATATGATTTTAGACCATCCAGGCTGTACCCCACCCCTAAAAACTCAGCGTCCAATTTACCACAAAAAAAAATTGCCCATTATCTTCATCGGTTCGATAGCCAAGGTTCGCCTCGCGCTTGGCTTTTCATGCAACTCACAACGCCTCGACGCAGATGCTTATGGATCTGGTCTATTACCGAGATTGGATTGATGGACGAGGTGCATCGGCCTGTGTAGTCGGCTGATTTATTACGCGCAGGCTGCATGTGAAAGAATAACATACACGTCCAGCCCACTCTGGTGCACTACGTGAACGCCGCGTTGTTTGTGGACGCAAAATTGGGCTAACACATGCACACCTCTCAGTCCATTATCGGCGGTGCAATTATTACCAGGGAGCGCCCGCCGCGTACCTTATTCCGGAAGTGAGAAAATTGTAGGTGACTACAGCTCCGAGTGAAGCATGGGGTATCATGGTTTTGACAACTAATTGCAAGTGTATTTTTATCGTTACGGTCGGCTTTGCCAGGTTGTAGCGCTTTTTATTTACCGCCACAATTATACCCCGTGCTACGAAACCATCCGTACGTGATTCAACGTTCAATAATAAATTTTTACCATTCACCGAACGACAATGTTCAACGATGAAACAACCGTCCTGATGCGATTATCGAGAATCGCGCTGCGAGATCATTTCTTAATTTGGAAGCATATGTACGGTACCGAGTACGGCATTGAACATTCATAAACGCAATTTAAAAGGAAGTGCAGGTCTTGGTCGGCACCAGTCGAAGAAACGCGATTAGTCATACTCGGCCTTTTTGTATTCCTGCCAAGGTTTGCCGGGAAGAGTTTGAACGATTCGCGGGGACATCCGCCCCTCTCGAATCCAACGACTCTTCGTGTAATCCCCTCACGAAAATGTCAGCTCGCCTGGCATCTTAAGGACACATTTTAATTGCCTGCCCGTCACTTGCACAGTGGCAGGATCTCGAGGCTTCGCGTTTATTTATTTTTATCTACCCCGGGCAGTAGACTTCATGAGGATTAATCCTGCGGAGGCACCGAATTATCGCCCGTCTTCGAAAACCGTCTGAATAAATTTAACCGATATGCGTTACAATTTTAAGAGGGCGTAACAATTCGTTCCCTGGCTTAATTCCGGAGCAACGAAATAAGTCATTATCTCGTCACGGGAATGAGCCGTCGAAACGTTGATTCTTCGGTGGCCCTCGGGTGGAAAAAGAATAACTGCCACGCGTTTCGGTAAAACAAACTTAAGGAAGGTTTTAACGGCGTTACGCAGCTAGTCAAAATTCGGTTGCGTTGCGTGTCTGACTAGCCTAACAGGTTTTTGAGAATTTGGCTTTCTCGTCCGTTTCTCCATAAGAACACGTGTGGAATAAGCGAAGACATATTTGCTCACATCTCATAAACAATCCCGTGAATCGGTACAAAATTTTTATCTGGCGATTGAATCACATAAATCTATTGAATTGCCAAATTTTATCGAAAACCGAATGTTAATTCTGGTATGGTTAGAAATCCCTTAAGTGTAAAGCCCATCGAAATTGGGCCCGCAAGCTGAAGCGTAGCTGAAACCCCCTGCCGTTTTATCGGTCATCCTTAATCGTTTTCGGATATTGCTTTCGCTCCGCATGTGTGTTGTTACGATATAAAGAAAATTTCTGACTGACATTGACAAATGAAGTTTCTCGTTCGTAGGATAATTTCCGCCATGTAAGTTATAATTTTTCTTGGAGCCGCTCCTGGATAAATTGTCGATAAGAGTCGCCTTTTTACCATCACGGTGAGGATGTCGACGTCGTCGAAACGAGAGACGATTCCCCGAGACCCGTGAACGTGAACTCGTGAGATTTGCCTAGTAAAGACTCTCCGCAAGGCCTTGACACACTGCCGTTACGTATACGACTTGATAGACGTCGTGGTGGTCTGTGCACGTTACTATAGAACACCGCATAATCGCCTTGAACGAACACCGGGTATAACTCTAAGGTAAAATGCAAAGTATCAGTCTTACTCCGATTGAGTGTGTTAATATGCAAGTACGTGCGCGCGTGTGTATTTATGAGCACGAGTAAAACGCCATAAGCGACTTACGCAATCAGGGCAATTCATTCGGTTTAACGCGTGCTTACATCAGCGGAGAATGATCGCAGACCCTGACACACACGCATGGTCTTTTATACTTATCAAGTGCCCGTTGTCGTTTCATCTGATGTTGCGAACGTCGACTGGGTGATTCTTTTTTCGCCTCGATATCTTTTTCTTCCTTGCAAATGTTTGACTTTCACATTTTTTACACAAACACTGCGCTTCAACTGGATGCGAAATTTCATTACCGATGAGAATTTTCATCTTCCAGATAAACGTTCGATTTTGAAAGCTCGTGTAGCGAAATTCTAGACGAGTCATCGCTTAAAATGTCTATTTGCCGTTGGATGATCCTCGAACATAGTGCAAAGTCTACTCTAACACCGCGTGAGTAAATTACAGTGTACAGGCGTGTTGTTGCTTCAAAAGTGTCAATCGTCAACTCACATGTCATGCATATACTTATACTGTACCACGTATACTATTCCATATGCACGAATACATGCGCAATAATGCATCGTTTAAAAATGGAATTGAATCGTCGTCGGTACCATAATAGGCTGGTTTATTTTTTGCCTGTTTTTTTCAAGGCGCCACTCGAAAAATGAAAAAAAAAAAAGTTAAAAAATGAACCTCTCTAATGCGATAATCACCTCTGTAAGCACGCTGATTACTGCGAATCTCGTCTTTAGAATACGTATTGTTTTTCACTTTTATCTGGCAAGCGAATGGCGTTATCTTATTCCCAAGAACATTGCGTTACCGTTATCATCTCGCGAGTTTAGTCGCATGTCGAGTTATCATTCGTTGCGTGGGACGGGATGGTTTCGCATCCGCAGGCCGCTCCTCAATCTTTGCTCTACTCGTTTCTGCCCGTCTTTCATTCTCTTCGCATCGAAGTGGATGTCGTAGAATTTTACTCTGGCCACCGTTATTTGCCGGTGAATCAAACGAACCAACGACTATCGCGTAGCTGCAATTCTTTTACGCGCCGATCAGGTACAGCGGTTCAAATATAGGCATACGATGCCACATAATTCAATTTAGCAATGGTTCCTTTGCACCGTCGAAACTTACGCCAACGCAATCGCGTTTCAGCATCTACCCACGTGCAATCGTTTCATTCATATACTCGGCCATTGGATAGCATGAATATCTCTCTAATTGCAGCGGATTCAATTCTGTACCATATGTCTACCGTTGTTTCGGAAAATTGCGGCTTCGAAGCCGGCCAATTTAATTTATTTCGCACTTATTGAACGGTAGCTCAAGTCTCGGAGCGCGACTTATAATCATCTGTCACAACAGCTATGTATGAAAAGAAGAAAACAGGACGACGATGCGTGTAGCAATAAAATAGGGCTCCAACCAAAAAACTGCACAGATTATTTCATAAACTTTTACTCACCGAAACTGGGAAATATACTCAAAAATTTTCATAGCGCCAGGTTTTTTCCTCGAACTCGTGTTTGTAGTTTCGTTTAGAGTGAAACTCTCGTTTAACTCGAAATCTGCTATCCTATTCTTGATTCTAAAGATCCAATGCAAAAGTGATTTCTTACTTTCATTTAATATGTATCTGACAACGAGTGAGACTCGAGAATAAACGGAAAATGGAAAGCGGATGTGTATCAAAGAGAAGAAGATATTTCGAGAAGAAGAAATTGGTTGTCTAATTTTATAAGAAATATCGTTAAGTTCATTGTAACGAAGGCGGTGGTTTATTCATTATTTTTATGCCTGTATTCTGCAAAAATATTGTATACAGCACACTCGAAAGCATAATATTTACCAACAACATCCCACGCATGGGAGTTGAAATAAAATATTTTTGTTGCAGTCCCGTGCAATTTGACTGATCTGCCTCACTTTCAGAGGCCATTGTAGTTCCTTACGACCTTAAGTGGCAATTGAAACGTCTCGCATCATTAATTGCGCAATAACACCGCGAGTTCCTGACCTCGTTCTTTTTCGGTATGCGTCGCCTTCTTATCTCTTCGGTTACAATGCAAATTTGCAAGAATCTATCGTTATCATATATATATATATATATCTGAGTTAATAAGTGGGTTACATCAAACGATGTATAAGAATAGCCACTCAAGTCGAACAACAATTACGAAATCGAGGAGAACGCCTGTCTGAACCATCCAACGAACATCGTGTACGGATTGTTTTCTGCATTATCATGCGGTTCTTGCAAACATACATCGCTGTATATTCGCTGAAGCGAACGCATCGCGGTACCAGAATATATTCGAGAAACCCGCCGCCGCATTGACTTATTACACAATGACACAATGCCGGATAGCTAAACTCGTTTATATTCCCATATTTGGGAAAATCGGACGCCTCGATCTGTCGACGCCGTGGAGGGATAACCCGAGCCAGAGTCACCTCGGCGGCGGATTGCTCAATGCCGGTGCTGCTGATCTATGAGAAATCCCGCGTTCCGCGGCTTCGTCGAGCTTCGGTGTCCAATCTCTCGTTCTAATCTCCAATTCTCAACCCATTTGCCTGGCTTCTCCGAACACGCGGCAGCTCTCTAAGGACACGAGGTACGAACGGTTCTACCGCCTCCGTGACAAATTCCTTCGCCGTCAGCCATCCTCGTTTCTCTCCATCTTCGCGCGCATACATCGGATTCAAACTCGCGCCAAAACGACGACCCACGTCACTGATCTCTGATTTCGATCCTTGATCTTCTCACGACTTTACGATCTTTTCTTTACCTCCTCGTCGTCCTTTCGGCTTCACCATTTTCACAAACAAGACGATGCGTGTGAAATTTCACATCGACAGTCGTAAACGCCTTTAAGTAGTAACAGTGCTGTAAGGTTTTGGAAAATTCGATTTTTTTTTTACTCGATACTTTTCTCGTCATTAAATAATATTTTAGGGTCATAGAAACAATATCCAGTTGGTCCTATGGTGAGAAAAATTTTGCTCGTAAAACTTTAAACGCATTTTTCTCGCAACCACTTTTTTCGAAGCGAGAGGACAGATTGCTAGAACACCGTTGCATGGATCGATTTGAAATCTTGACTGTAGCTTCGCAATTTCATTCTCTATGGAAGTCCGTATATACGCCGTTTTTTTTATTTAGCGTAACCTTTCCTTTTTTTTTTATCTTCAACAACTTACTGTTTTTTTTTTTTTTGTTTTTCTTCGCCAAAAGTGGAATAATTTTTTCAAAAGTGCACCATTTCTACAAAATGTGATTTAAAAAACAACCTCTACGTACTTCCATAGGCAATAGTATATTGATTATGAAATTTTTTCGTTTTTTGTTCCAGGTACTACCTATACTTTACGAAGAATCCGTCCTCCCGTGTAGGAATTTGAAAAAAACACGTCGGTTCCAAAGATTAGCTTCATCTTCGCCAGTTTGCATCAAAATGATGATACCTATACGACTTGTACGATATTCTTCGAGGTATGTAGATCGTCTTTTTAGATCGCCCGAAATCATGCCTGCTAATCGGATCGGCACACGCCTAGTGTGTGACATTGTTCAACGTACGTGTATGCGTGCAAAGAACCGCGTGCTGACGTAAGACGCAACGGCGGAGCGCCACGACGCTACTTATAAGGAGCACCGTGCGAACGTCACCTTGACGCCTTCGCGTCTTTCCGCCCATATCGATTCGCCCCCCCCCCCCCCCCCTACCTTTAATACTTTTACACTTACGCCGTTATAGGTAATTTTTCTCGTTTCCGTAACCGCGGGTCGCACCAACTCCACAACTTTCAAGAACTCTTGCGAGTTCTGGAATTTCACGAGAGGCCAAAATACCGCTGCGCAAATTCCGAAAACAACATTTCTTCGGATCGTCCGGTACATTCTCAATTTTCAAAGAGGCGCGTGATCGGTCCAACGATTCATTGTCGTTTCTTTGGTCCTCCAAGATTCAGGTAATTATTTCAGGTATGGATTTCATTGCAGAAGTGGAAACGGAATGGGGTTGTTCATTTACTCTATCGCAGTTACGTGGTATTATTTATTGACGTTATATCTTTGTACTTTCGAAATATATTCATCGTTTATACATAATTTTACAATGAAACCACAAGTAGCTTCCAGTCAAACATTTCACTTATTCATGACGAAGCCTCCGTTGATTTATGTTACCATTTTTACCCGAATGTACACGATCGCTGTGAGAATCAGTCTAGATACGATTATTAATCTGAGATATGAGTTTTCGACCTCTGTAAAGTGAAAAAATCTCCATACATTGCAGCGCAAGACAACTCTAGGATGAATGGAATAATCCTCAAAAAAAAAAAAGATAACAATTTTGGACGCAATGCAAATGCGTAAAGTATTTTATAGATATAGAGACGCGGAAAATTCGAGGCGATGCAGCTACTCACTAAATACCCAATGATCTTTGAAATTTTTTCATCTCATTCCATTCTAGTCTTCGCCTGCCAATAACGTCCAATCCGTAGATGCGTTTAGCTACTTTTCTCAGGTATGGAAACTCCATTAACGATTAACGACCTGCGGATAGTTTCAGCCAGGGACGTTTCATGTTTGCCAAGCAATTTGAGGGTACTCGCGGTTATCAGAGGCTGGTGTGGGCATGAGCAGCAGCTGGTCCGTCGGCAGAGCGAGCTCGGCTCTCTCCAAAATAAAAGGTGGGGCCTGCATTCGTGAGTGACGGGTAAGTTTCTTACCGAATCGGAGAAACGGTTTTTGTCCAGGTTCACGTACGTGCCTGACTACCTAAGCGTCCGCACCACATGTAAGTACTCAAGCTTGATTCTCCCGGCTTTCGCAAGGTCTGGTGCCCACGTTGTGCAACGCCTTCGTTGCACCCCGAGTTGAAAAGACACGAAGTGCAGGCTCAAATCTCGACGTGCAACGGTTATGGGAAAGATGGAAACCATCCGTTCGCTGAAACTCTGCCATAGAACGATTCCATGGACGAGAAACCGCGGTGAAGAAGCTGTCGAGGATCGTCAGAAAAACGAGAGTGGATCGATTGTAACATCTTTTGTAAGCTGTAGTTACAAAATCTCGATCGAGAATCCCGGAAACACGAATCCGCTAAACGGTGAAGAAATTTATACGAACAACTCTCGATTTTGCTGAGAAAACGGGTGGAAAAATATCGCGGTTAAAGTTCAATCCGACATTGATCGTCGGTTAATTCGCTTCGAGCGGTAATCGAGGTTGAGTTCATCCGAAATCTCTGCCAGTCTAAGCATCAGAATATATCGTTGTGAATACTCGATGAACACATCTGCGGTGGTCAATTAAAAACGTATCGAGCGCCTTATCAACTAACAAGCCCGATAAATCTTGATCGAATTATATATATCGTACGTGCATACGTACGCACGTTGTCCCAGTTTTTATCACGCATTGTACGACGCGATGCTACATATAGCGTTTTATCGAACTGTGATCAGTTGTGTGCAGCGCTGCGATATTCTCTTGCGGCTAATAAACTTAGCCTGTCATATCTCTGCAACGCTACAGCAGTCCGTGTACCGTAACCACGTACGATATGAATTATTTATCGAATTGTTTCCAGATTCTAATCAGATATCGTCGATCCATGAATCGGTGTGGGACGAAAGAATTCTATTCTCAATGTATCGAACGGTCGTGGAGGGAATGCGAGGATCGTATTGAATCGAAAATGCAATTGAGCCTTCGACTTTATAATCTAATGAGACGTACCTAACCATCTGCAACTCATTCGATATATCAAAACGTGATTCCCAAACGGGTTTGTGTACACATACCTAATTGACTTGGAAACAATCCGACTTGTATCTATAGGTAAGCGCATAAGCCGACTGGCAAACAAATATCTATTAAGTAATATGTGCGGGTTCCTTTCTACCCACGCCTCATCTCGGCTCGGCGAGGTGGGTTGCCACACATTTTTTCATCACGTTTACGGGGCACCAAGACGAAGCGGCGAACCTCTCGTCCTATGCGTGCCCACATCGACCAGCCAATAAACTTTGCGCCGATACACGAAGGTTTAAACGCCTGCGGCCAAGACAGCGGCAGCAGACTTTGACGGTGGTAAATAAGGAAAACACGTGCTCGACGAGGCGGGGCCCCGGATACTACCTACGTCACCGTCCACCGTCCATCTCGTATTCTCGGCTTTGTTACCGATGGGCATGCACCCACCAAATGACACGGAAATTAGCCAGTCACTCCGCTCGAGACGATCTGCTAACCAGATGTTCGCCTCGTTGTCCTTCTACTTCCTGCATCCTTCGGTATTGGTAGAAGAATTATCGCCGCAGCTTGGAAGATTTTTCAGTCATTCCAAGATACGGTCTAGCGCTATTGTTCTTTCAACTATTCAGCAGTCTTCGGTACCGAGCAGACTCCTGGAATTGGTAATTTATTCCGTAATTGAGCCTCTCGCTCGGCGACCAATGTTTTGAGTTAACCCTCCGAACGTTTAATCGGTCAGAATTAAGATTTAACGCCGCGATAACGAATGCTGAGGATTGTACGACAACGATCTGTAATTCCATTACACGTGTATGGTTTTGAGAAAAGAAAAGAAAAAAAAAACAAAAACTGTTACATTCTTTCGCCGCAAATTTTATAATTGCTCTTATCGCACATACTGAAATTCGAAACGTTTAACCGCACGGACTTGACGGTGAGTTCGTTTCGAGTCAGCTTGTCTCTGTGAAATCGAACACCGTCAATGAATTCCACGGAGTCGAATGACCGAGGAAATTGCCTATGCGACTTATGGTGTGGAACGCAACGCGAAAACGGCGTTTCTTCTTCCCCATATTCGAAAGAACGCAACCACCGGGGTAGTGAACGACCACTTTAGACCTCACGTGGCTGGGAGTGAAGAGAGGACCGGGTAGCACTTGGAGATAACGAGGAAAGAGTTTCTGGCCGTAGGCCCCGCAGCCTCGTAACTTGTTTTCTGTCATTGCCAGTGGGCATCTTGGCTTATGGGACCACGTTCTAGCGTTTCGTCGTCAGGACTTGGGCCGCTCCACCGCGTCTAATTATAATGCTCGTTACAATCCGCGCCGGTCAAAACTATACCGAGTGTAAACCTCCAGCTTACGCCGAAACCACCGCGGGTGAGTTGTAATTGGTGTGAAAATATTGTCGGATGGAAAAATTGTACTCGCATATTCATTTAAACGGACGTTTAAGTCCATGGTTTCCTTGTTTTGCCATCGCGGTAAGAATGGCGATAAACTTTCACCCATGCATACATACGTATTCAAGATAGTATGTCCTTTACAGGAGTACCAGAAAAGCCGCTTAACGTTTCTTAGAATTATATTATTGTCGCTTGCCTATATCTCGGAAGGAAAACCCAACGACGGACGCTTGAAGAAACCTGCGATAGATTTTGCGAAATAATTACGTACAATAATTGTCTGTGGAAAACTTATCGAAGGAGGATAGGATGATTGGAAGCGATCGTAAAACTCGAATCGCTGAAGAGTAATTAATTCGTAAGCAGCTGAAATCAACACGCTCAGCATTCTTAGGCACGCCGTGAATTCGAAATGACAGCGATATTTCTTTATCATTGCACAGCGGGCCGGAAGTGGGTGAACAAATTCAGGTCGCATCGGAATACAAACAGTCTGCAAAAATTCATATTCGGATCTGGGTAAGAAAATTTGGATGAAAATAATTCGGCCGGATTGAATGGGGTAAAGCTAATGTGTTAGCCGGTAGAAAACAAGATTCTTGATATTTCCCACGCAAGATTAGAACTAGACCAGGCACCGCGAGGCTGGTGCAACTGACATTTCCGACAATTTATGCATCTCCGATGCAACGACGATTCCTTGTAAGGAGTTTGTGTGAAAAGCCTGATTGTAACGACCATTTTTGTCGTGCGGTTTACCATACATATTGTTGCGCAGTCGCCTTAAAAGGCAAGTTGAAGAAAAAAATACGGCATCGCGGTGAGAATCACTTCTCAGAAATTGCTTGATAAATGATTGTACACAGTGAAGCAGTGAAACAGCAAAACAACTTGTATGTTACTCGTTGTCAAAAATATCGGTAAACTGATCCAGTTTCGAAGAACACATGAAGAAAAAGCAGTTTTGAAACTAACCGTGACGACTGAAAACGTTGTGAGTAAATTGCCAGAAGCGATAGGAATGCGTGAAGGCACTTCAAAAGAATTTCAACACTCATACTTACACCGATAGTCGTTAATTGCGGGAATCACGATATGGAAACTCCGTCTATTACACATTTTCCTTGATTCGATACATATTCTCAGAGACGTGACGAATCGATCTTTATCCTCTGCAGATATTCCACGCTATCATAAATATAGATTGTCATTCATAATTCATTGCAGCCAAGGAACTTGTCACCGTGCGCATAGCGTTTCACACTTTATACACATACTTACTTTTACTTTGGGTGGGAAAACCTGATTAGAACGTTTTACGATAGCGGTTAACGGTGACGCCTACGTCGCTGACGCTGGGAGTTTGCAGGAAATGATCGGAATTAGTCGTCTTAATCATCACCAGGATTAGAGAATTTCTATTTTCATCTACGATCGTGGTGGTGGTCAGAAAAATTGACTCATATAATTATCATGAACTCTACGCGATAACAGCGTTCGGGATAATCGAAAAAATTTTGAGCCACTGATAAGATTCGGGGTGTCGTTCAACGAGTCATAAATTCCAGGACAATTCCTTTAAGACCTTTCTCCAAAATCGGTACGGACCATACCTACTCCATAAAATTTTATCTCTCTGCATCTTACTTCGTCTCACACTTGCGAAGAGTGGCAAATCGACCGCACTTGGGCGGCGGATGATGGGATAAAAAAAAAGGAAGGAAGGAACGAACGAAGTGCTGCCTTTCATTCATGAAGCTTGGACGCGACATAGCGTGCGTAAGGATTTTAAGAAGTAATGACTCGATCTTACAAAGTGGAGGATCGCCTAGGCAGCCCACGTCACACGCTGCTGGTCCCGGCGATGACCTAATCTCTTGAATCAAGAAAGAGCCGCTTCCATCACGCGCGCAAATATACACGAAAGGCTGCGTCAGTTGAAAAACGGCGATGTCTCACCAACGCAGGTGATACGAGAAAAAAATGTACATGAATCGAAGGAGTGGAAGGATATTTGTACTATCGCGTTACATTCGTCGGTGATTTGACTTTTGATAGGACAACCGCGTATTCATCACGCGAATGTATTTTTGCACGTACTCTCTTCATATCCAAGTTTCGTGATGGTTCACGACGACGACGACGGGACTAATCGTGAAAAGTCTTTCATCGAGGCTCAGCTCATTTGTATATACCCGGTATTATGCGGAGCGAGGGCAGACCTTAGCTAACTGCTGGAAATGAAAGTTTATTTGTGGAAACGCGGACGTACCAAATGACGTGAGTCACGTAGAAAGAAGAGACGCTTTTGGTTTCTCTAGACTCCCTCTGAGTCCGTACCTAAAAACGATCGGTGATGTGATGACTTTTATACACTCCTACCAAAAGATTTACACGTTCAATCGTCGTGTATATACTCTAACAACACTGCACGGTGTTCCCGTTTGTTCTTACTACATGTCTACATAAGCGATAAGAATTCACTCCTGGTACGGTACGGTCATTTAATTACCGCTCTTCGAATTCACCGGCATCGGCACAAGCTTAAACAGTCATTGATTTTTACCGCTGAGCGTGATATTCCGTGTGAAAAAGTTTATGATCTCGCTATGAAACCCAATTCTTGGAAGATACCGTTTCATCCATATTAACCTTCGACGACCGTTTTGCATAAAACATCAATTTCAGGCTCGATGACGAACCCCGACATCTACTACCTCTGGATTACTCAAGTATAAATCAGCTGACTACGTCATCGTTCCAAGTCACGTTACTCTTTGCGCTGAAACCATTTAGACCCCCATATGTGCTGGTGTAACCAGACACTCTGCGCAAAATGTGCAAGGAAGATATAGTCGCGTGTAATTTTAGACAAAGTTACGGCGGATTATGATACTTATGGTACGAAGACGGTATGTACATCGAGTGATGCATTTTACTGTTAAAAATTCAGTATAAAGTATGATTTTCAAATCCTCACCATCCACGATTATATCTATCCACTTGTTCGGAAACTGCAAATCCAAACATGGAATTTTCGGCCCAATTGTAAATTGTGCAGTGTTTAGTCTCAACGTTGAACCCATTAGTCCACGGTATTGTGATGCTTGTAAAAGCGCAAAAAAGCATCACTACGTGGATCTGCATTTTGAACCGTATCACCGCACACTTATTTATATAAATCACTGATCATCGGTTTTTGCAATTCCACTCAAACTAAGAAAACGAAAGCCGGATAGAAGATTAACCGAGTTAGGTATAAAAATACACTAGAAGCAAAAAGAGCCAAATATATTGAAATATTGCGACACTATATTTCCATGGTACTGAACTTCGAGAACGGAAAGAAGAAGACTTGTAATTTTAGTAAAGCATCAAACGAAATTAGAATTGTCCTTTACTCTCGGTGCTACCGGCTGCACGTGGTAGCTAACTTTGGCAGCTACTGTCTACGTTGACGAACTCCGCTTGACGGACGATCGCGGACGCACTGAACTCGCAGGCGGTATTCTTTATACTCTCCCTCAACTGCGGACACACTCAACTCTGCGCGCCATGAGCTCTGGCGGCTCCGAAGCTTTGCAGCCCCACCACATCCTGTAAGATCAGTGCATGTATCTCGTGGCTCCGCCTGAGCACAGGCAACCCACGATACACAAATGAAATCATAGTGCCGAGGCTGCGGCGTCGTTGTAGCGATCGTTGGCTGAAGAATTCATACACACATGCAGTCAACGGCACAGGCCCGTTTTATATTACTGTGTGATAGGTGAAAAGCAGTAAACATAACCAAACATTAGGTGGAGATTGGGAATAATACTATTTCCTAAAATTCATTACTTAAAAAAGACGAACAGTTATTGAGAGTTGCGTTATGGCTGTTTCGACGAGTTTATTTGAGGGTTTGGAGGCGGAATCAGGAGCGTTGTTGCCCGAGAATGACGAAAGTGAGGTTAAGATGCCCGGCACAACGTCGCCGTCAGGACAAGGTGAAGGCATGGATTACTCTGAAGGTATATCGGAGGCGAAATCTCCGGTGGAAGGAGACAATCTAGTACTGTCATCGATGACGATCGAATCTGAAATTGTCTCCGAAATAAATTTTAGGCTAAACGAATGCGACCTTGCCGATGATCGGAGCAAAATGTCACCCGATACATCGTCTTTGGAAGTAATGACAGAATCACATGACATTGATCAAAGCTTCGACGTTTCACCTTCTGCAATGGTGAGGAGATTTTGTAAACGAACCAACTGTTATAGATTTGATGGAAATTATTTTTCAACACCAAACTCTTATTATGCAAATAATTTTTTATTAAGCAGTACTTTGCCTCTTTCGTTGACTACTTGCGTGTATTTAATACCGATTCATTTTTAGTTCGCAGAATCGGCAGTCGAGGAGCTATCGGTAGCTGACGAAAATACCGAACAAGTTCCCAACTGTAATTCGGACCTAAGCTATAAGTGGACAGAAGCTGTTCCTATGCTTCTCTGTAGTGCTACAGAAGAGTACAAGCCTACACCAATATGCGAAAATTTCACAAAAGGGTGCCATTGGTCCCCTGATGGAACTTGTCTCCTTGTACCTGGGGAGGACTTTAGACTTAGGATCTATGAACTCCCTCGAGAATTGTATTCTGGGAAGGTTTCATCCCGTTTGATTTTACACCCACTCAAGGCTGCGCTGACCGTTAAGGAGGGAGGGGTCGTTTACGATAGCTGCTGGTTCCCTATGATGAACTCCTGGGATCCCTCGAGCTGCTGTTTTGCAAGCACAACCAAAGAGAGCCCCGTCCATTTATGGGATGCTTTCACCGGCGAACTTAGAGCAACTTATAGAGCCTACAATCAGTAAATACATGACATTTGTTACCGTTAATTGATTATACTTATTGAAAATCATTCGATTCTCTGTCTAATAATTTTTTCCGATCTTTGTAGAGTCGACGAGGTTGAGGCAGCCATCAGTGTGCAGTTTGTAAATTCAGGTACAGAAGTATGGTGTGGTTTTAAAGGTGCCTTGCACACGTTTGATACTAGCCGCCCTGGACGCCAGGTAAACACAATCTACCTGAAAAAAGACATTCCTAACATAACCGGGATTGTTTCCTGCATTCGGGAAAATCCAACTATGCCTGGCCTAGTGGCATTTGGTACCTACTCCAAGACCATAGGTATTCTTCCTTTCATACAAGTCCTTCTGTTTCCAAATTTCTTGAATCAATAACACACGTTGAACAGATTACTCGATAAGGTATCTGAAATGTTATACTCAACCTTCATATTTGATTGAAAAAGTTAACCCTGTTGCGTATTGTTGAATCAAGTAGGTAACTACGACAATTTTTTCATGAAGGCAGGTTTATACAAAGATGGTCCGCTGTGTGCGCTTAAGACTGCAAGCGGAGTGACACAAATTGAGTTCAGCCCCTGCGGGATGAAACTTTACTCAGCCGTAAGACGTAGCAATGAAATGCTGTGCTGGGATCTCAGAAATCCAGGCGTAGTTCTGTATTCCATTCAAGGACGACAAGCGGACACAAATCAAAGAATACAATTCTCCATATCTCCCGATGGAAATGTGCTTGTTTCAGGTAGGTCAATCAGTTTCAGCTGATTTGCCGTTTACTTTTCTATTACTACTAAGAGCTCTTGATACAGGTGGTACAGATGGGGCTGTAAATATATGGGAACAGGATCCAAACATGGTCAATGGGGAACAATTGGACATAAAACAGACGATAAAGTTATCGAACGATTGTGTCAACGGTGTTAGCTTGCACAGATATTTGCCAATAATGGCCACAAGTACTGGTCAACGAATTTGCGATGAAGAATTAGAGCGATGCAGAGATAACAGTGTCCGATTTTGGTGGTGCGGATCCACAGATTGAAACTATCTGTCGATGAGCGATATAATTTGTAATGTTAAATATAACCAGTTGTTTGAAAATATCTATTGAATGGCGTTTTTCTTGTAGAATCTGCTCCAGATCTTTCTTAGTTGCTGGAATTAGAGATGTCTGGTACCGAAAATTCAAATTAGTTCCGCTCTTACAATTAAATATATCTATGTGGGACTTTTCATGGATAGTGAACGGTAGAGATATCAATCCAAAACTCCCTGTGTTTTTATTTATTGTAATTAATAATTACTTCCTTGTTCCAACGATTCGACGAAAAAAATCTTACGAATGACTTGATTCATGATAAATTGCTTGCAAATCAAGCCTCAAATTATAATTAATAAATTTTCATGTTCCTTAACTGGTCCAATTTTTCCGCAACTTCATTTATTCACAAGATTAACTTAGTCCTTTTCAAATAAAGAACCCAATTTCAAGATTACATTCGTATTTTTCTTCCGTTGAACAAAATGCTTGCAGTCTTCAAATTCTGCGCCAGCTATTCTCGAGTCTCACAAAAAGCCAGTTTGAAGAGAGTATGTTTGAACGTTTTGGATTGGTATCCCTACCATTGACTACTATGAGCAGTTTTCGTCTTTCGACCGCGTGTCTTGTAAGCCTTAACCTTCAATTTTGTGAAGACAGTGTTACGGAGTAGTGCACCATTTATCTGCAGCGTAAGCGTTATAATAATAAAAAAGCACAAAATGAAGGAAGCATTAAATAAGAAGCGCAAGGTGTCTAAAAAGACAAAAAAATCATGGAGGAAACACGTCGACACGAAAGACGTGGATAACTTCTTGGACGAAAAGAGGTTAGAGGAACGCCTTGGTGCACCGTTTTCGGAAAGATCAGACGGTGAATTGTTCGCCGTTGATAAATCGCCGGAAAAAAAGTCTGAGCTTACTTCTAAACAGCAGCGTAGACTCGCGCTGAAATCTAAGGAACCGGTATGTTTTGCCATACTGAAACCCCATACAGCTATTCCAGATCCAATAGCGAAAAGGAACAGAGTAAAGACTCCGGAGGAACGTAAAAATCCTATAACAAGACGAATTCAGGCGATGAAAAGATTAAACGGGCAGTTGAAGCTCAAGGAGATTGATGCAAACAAGAATAAAGCACTCGCTGAAAAGAAGCGAGTGAACAAACCAAAGCTCGGTGAATTTGACAAAGATATATGGATGGAGAAAAAAAAGGTTCACATGGATGTACAGAGCGAGTGGCTCACCTCCGACACAGTTCGTCATACTCTAGCCAACACTGGGCAAAAACAGAAGAGAGTTCCTTTATCCCTTAGCAATAAACCCTCCGTAGTTCCAGCTGTACAAGCACCTCATCCCGGTACCTCTTACAATCCGTCTTACACCGACCATCAGGAGCTGCTGGCAGTAGTTGCGAAAAAGGAAATGGAGCTTATGAAGCAAGAGGCACACCTGGACAGGGTTACTACAAAGATGTTTAAAAAAGTAAATCAGTTGTATATTTTACATAAATTTGGGGTAAAGACCTGATCTGCTTTGGAAAGATACTGAGTTTAAAAATTGCTGTAATTAGCATAGTGTTTTATTATTTTTTTTATCTGCTATACGAGATGTCGTTTATTCAGTTTTTGTAATTTGTTTCTCCAAGGTGTCTGCAGACAAGAAAAACGATAGCTGGATGCAAGAAATGTCCGAAGGATTGCCAACAAAATCTAAAACGCCGGATGAAACTTCTGACACCGAGGACCATGATCCAAATGTAAAGTCAGTAAATCCACCATCAAAGAATGAAAAGAAACCACTTGTTAAAAGGCGAAAGCAAAAGGAACAAAGGCAACTTGAGTTGGAGAGGAAACAGGCTAAAGTTGAAAAGAAAAAAGTGGCAGATATTTATAAGATTAAAAAAATCGCCACACAAATTTCTGCTAAAGAAAAGAAGGAGGAATTTTTGAGAAGAATACGAGCCCAAACCAAGGAAAGAAAAATTGCTGAACCCAAGACTCTTAGCAAAGTCAAATTTGAAGCTCCAGAGCCTGATTTTGAACTCGCTGAAGAACTCGTTGGCAACCTGAGAAACTCTAAGACCGTAGGAAACTTGCTTAGGGATCGATACAAGTCTCTTCAACAGAGGAACATTCTTGCACCAGGCACCCGAATGCTGTATGTTCATTTTTGTATTGTTATTAGATCATACTTTGCTCTTTTGTTAAACTAGTCCAGTATAAAGCA
Organism: Neodiprion lecontei; assembly: GCF_021901455.1. NCBI lineage: Eukaryota > Metazoa > Arthropoda > Insecta > Hymenoptera > Diprionidae > Neodiprion > Neodiprion lecontei. The sequence goes on along the minus strand of NC_060263.1, from coordinate 1,260,821 downwards.
GAATAAAATGATCATATAATTTAATTTAGTTGTAATAATAATATACGATTCTTTATTTTACAGAAAACTCAACAAGGCTAAAGTTAAGAAATTTGAAAAAGCAAGTCACAAAATGGGCTGGGAAGACACCTTTAAATAGTTGAGCGACCGAGTTTACTTTCACCACTGAAACCCGTAAGTTGCAGCAATTAAGCGAAATTTGGTAAATTAGGTATACATAATATGAATAAAAGATCATTTTCGAATTAATAATAACGTTTGTATATTTTGATTTAGGAGTTTCCGATACCTTATAATACTTTTTCTTGATTTGGTACAGAATCAGATTAGCACATGTGTTTGACCTATGATGTTTGAAGTTTACAAGTTTTGCAAGGAAAGAAGAGCTCAAATGCGTGATAAGAATTTGATTTGAAACATTACATGGTACATGCAAATAAACAGATCATCGTCACTCCGGCACATCTATTTGATCCGAGGATGCCTCACCAGTTACCGCAATAGCAATTGTTGATTCACTTTTTTCGGTCTTCACTACTACTTCTTGATTTTTAGCAAGTTCATCTTGTTTCACATTATCATTCTCGAGTAACTGCTCTTCTGGTTCTAATTTTATTTCTTCTTCTAACTCTGGTTCATCTTCTCGTTCAACTTCCGTTTCTTCATCATCAACAGCCTCCAATGCAATAAGTTTTTGCTCTAAATCTTCTTCTTGGCTGCCGAGAGATATGCTCGATTGTTTGCTGCTTTTATCTACCTTTTCATTGGTCGAATTTTCTGACTCTTCAGCCTGATCCGAATTTTCTAAATCCTCCTACGCGATAAATAAAATATTTCTCGTCACCAATAAATAATATTGACTCAATATCATCACTCAAAACACACAATTCAGAGGATTTGAGTCAGGAAAAATTGATATTATATGACTTTAAACATACATGTATTATTTTGCTCTTTGTAGAGCTAGTCCTAGACAATTTGACTCCAAGGGATGCCAGTATTTTAAATGTACTGAGCCTTGAAGATTTTCTTTGCCTTGACATTCTAGCTTTACGCAGTTCGATGTGCGACACTTGAATGCCCAGATCACCAATTTTATAAGCTTCTTGAGGGAAATGCACAGTAGCAGATCTGAAATAATAATTGCTTGAGGCTGTTAGGAAACTTGAACAAATTTTGATTATGGTACCACAGAAAATATAAAGCATAAAATGTAATGTGACTCATGCATTACGGAGGTGTTTATATGACAATACGAATTGGCACGTACGAAGGTGTCCTATTTTTCCATCGTTCGGTGACAGCTTTGTTGAGTATATCAAACAAATAAAGCATCAACTGACGGTCCCCCATCTCTAAAATGTCCTTTCCAGTATCATTCATCTATTACGGGACGCAGGGTAGTTTGTTAGTGTCGTCCAATTAATCGTTTAACCATAAGAACAAGCTGAGATTAAACAGGAGTTTATTTGAAATCATATAAACATTATATCAGAAAGATAATCACTTTACATACTCTCAGCGCGCAAGCTACGACATATTTGGTGTCGTAGAAAATATTGGTACACCTTTGTAGTTCAATTTCAGATTTATCTCTGAGATGCCTGAAAATTTTCAGTTGGGTCTCTTGTCGATGAAGACCGGCTTCTAATGCACTAATTCTATACAACATTTCATCTGTTTGGGCTTTTGTTATCCCATAAGTATCATCTACCATTTTCACGTCACTCGCTGTCTGTCTGAATTTCTCGACAAAATCTTTGACTCTTCTGTGTTCCTTTTTTACTGTATTCAAGAGATGCCCTTGAATCTTTGATTTGATGAGGTATTCTACTGTACTCTTCCTCGATACTGCACAATCTCGCGTCTTTGTTTCATCCGTCTGACTGCACAATGTAAAAGTAGTCAGCCGATACCACAACTAGAGCTTTGTATATCTATCAGCTAATATTGATGACAAAGACGATAGTTATGATTGAAAAATTTTAGTAATCCTAATAGTACTGAGATCGTCGTATGTACTTATTTTCCTTCATCTTTTCTTTTTTCAGTACAGATTCTCTGACAACGTCTAACAGTTCGTTTTTAAGGAAAACGTTTTCACGCATCAATCGATGAATTGGTTCAGCTATAGATGTAGCAACTTCTATTTGAAACGTTGCAGCTAATCCTCGGAGGCGCGCGTACATTTCATTCTTCAGTCTATCAAATTATCAAATTACAAAAGTAAGATGTGCCGCTTCAATCAGTAAGGTATATATCAAACGTGATAAGTGAACTAATAAAATATTATTATATTCACTTTTCTCTGCCAATTTTAAATTTTCGGTCTATCTGCTCACAGCGTTGTTCAACATCCTTCTCTCTCTGAGCAATGAGATTATTGCCGGCAATCAATTTGTTACGCAAATCGGTTTTCGCCTCTTTGTACTCCTCCAGGGTATTGATTTTAGAGTCTTAAATAATTTGGTTTTGTGATGAAATTTGCAACAGAATTCACAATATAAATATATTACTCAAGACATTGATTTTTGTTGTAATTTCCAGTCGTGTCCTCTCATATTTTTCATTTGCATATTCCACATTTTTAAGATGTGCCTCCTTTTCTTCGACTATCCAATCCTGAATCATTCGGATCCGTTTTTTCTGTTCTGTTAATTTTTCCACTTCACTATAGATTTGTCGGTTCAGTTCAGCTATCTGATTTGCTGTATTAATATCAACTTGTGACCGATAAAGTTTCTCTGCGATGCAGGAATCCTCAATGTCTGTATTTCGGTTTTGAAGCCTAAATAGAATTAACTTTGTGTAACTTACCTTACATGTAATCGTCTTTATAAAGAAATATAGTCGAATTGCTATATACCTTTGAATTCGTTTTAAAATATCTGCAATACGTATTTGGTAAAATGCTGTTTGCATATTTAAGATCATGACTTCTTTTGAGTCATCGGTTTCTTCATCATGGACTTCGGGTGATTGAAGTCTCGGAGGTAATGAAATATTGCCTTTATCTGCACCGTAAAGATCCACCATTGTGATTGATACTTGTATATTACCTACTCAAAAGACAATATTAAAGAGCGATAACATATTTTCTAAATCACATACAACTTTTTTTCTATGATTTTAAACATCAGAAATAATTATCATTTATTATCAAAACAGTTGAATTTGGCCAGCTATGATTACTCTCAAATAAATGATCAGATTGATCCGAGCAACAGTCTATATTTGATTGATACATGAACGTGTATGCTTTTACATTCGACAAAATTAAAACTTTGCGTCGTTCACACAATATTACAGAATTTGAAAAATTACACATCGATATCAGGTTCATGCGATGAAAGTTCCGACGGAGTTTCTTGTGGGCTTGAAACGTTTGAAATTTGAGAATCTGACGTGAGCAGACAAGACGGTATCTTCCTAGGCTCTTCAGTATCGCTCTCTGCCACCGCTTCCTCCTCTACTTCAACTTTATCCTCCAGCCCAGTCGCGATGTTCTCTTCGTCTTCTTTCTCTAACTCATTATCCCCTTCACCGATTTTCTCTTCCTCCGACAATACTTGCTCATTTACAATTTGTCTACTTGGAACAAGGCCCAAGTCGCCAAGTGTATATTGACTATTTTTGATGTGAGTACTCTGAAAAAGTGTAATATACAATGAGTAACTCGTTCAAAAATCAACGGCACAATATTTCCATCACTTATCTCCAATTGTCCCAATGTCAAATGACTGAAATGACTTTACATACTCGCATAGGAGACTGTGACCCTTCCTCGGATGCAGCCAATTCATTGCTCAGAATTTCAAGAAGACTACATAATAGTCTCTCCTTTATATCCGGGTAGCAAGCCGTGCAAATAATCTCATCAGAACTTGCTGCTTGAATCTAGACATTTGCAAATTTGTCAGAAAAATATAGAATACATATTGAAATATACGCCTGAAAAAAAATGCGTAAAAAGTTTCAATCTGATTATGCGAGGAAAGTACCTTCAACGCCTCAGTAACGCATTTTCTTGCATCGTACAAAATCTTATTGAGCCTATTAATTTCATCGCAGTTGGCAGATAATTCCTTCATAACTTGAGCCTCGTTGTTCTTCGCTTGTTGCGTATGCTGTTCAAGGATTTTAACTTTGTCTTCTACATATTGGCACTTATCTTTGTACTCTTGAGTGAGCTGCTCAATGCGATGTACCTTAGCCTCGGTTCTCTGTAACTTTCCGCATTCAAGCGTCATCTTGTAGTGTTCTTTAGCAAGCTTCTCAATGGTTCGATTTTGTTTTAGAGTTTTGTTTAGGGCCATCTTTGCCTCATTTTCATAGAGCGAAGCTTGCAGCTTCAGCGTTCGATTCTTCTCTTTGCATTCTTTCGTTTTCCAATCCAAATCCTTGCAAACTTGAAGCATTGCGTCTAACTCCTTATTTAATGCAATATTTTCCCTGATCGCACGATGCGTTGCATCAGCTATTCGAATATTTGTCGCATCACGAAAGTTTTGAGCCAGCTCCATCAGTCTTTCTTCCATTTCCGTTTTCATTCTAACACGAAACAACTATTTAATTATCCTTTGTTGTGCTACTATCTTACCAATAATTTATTTAAAAAATTCATAATACTCTATTTACATGCAGATTCAGTTGTCTGTGTTACACGAGTGCAAAGCTTACTACCTGGCTTTGTTAATTATCAGCTCTTTCTCAGCTTCGTAGAGAAGTCGCTTGTGACGTTCTTCCTGTTCGGTCATCTGCTCCTCCTGTATCTCAAACTTTCGCAAGAGATCAATTCTTGCAGTGCGCCAGTCCTCCAAAGCATTCAATTTTCCGGCTAATGAGAATGTGAATTTATCACAAAGAATCGTTATGTGAAATTTAATTCAAATCCATTTACCTATTTGATGGTTTCATTATTACCAGCTAACTTCACCTCTGCAGATAAAGTATTCTCCATGTTACGATATTCCAGTTCTAAAGCAGCTTCTCGTTTCTTA